>NC_054382.1:129017942-129102942 GCF_017654675.1 Xenopus laevis | reverse complement strand
TTTTATTTACTTTTACTATCTTTTGTTAGGCTGGTTTTCTTTAGTTTTTTACTCTCAATTTTGGTTTCTATGATAATTAATTGGATTCCTGTCTTTGGTGCCATGTTTTGCACACAGGAGGGTTCTCAAGGGTTTGCACTGTTAGTTTTTTTCCCTGCGGAAGATCACTATGATGTGGATTATTTGGATAAAATGGAGTCTATGAGAGACAGCTTTCATAATTCATAGCCTTCTTGATAAGGGTTTCTGTATAATGGATTCCATACCTATTGTAAGAAACTTACCCTGGTGGTCTAGTGGGCAGCGGGGTCCACGCCGTGTCCTTGGCGTGGATGCCTGCTGCGCCCCTCCTGTCCTGCCCTTGCCGGCGCTATCTTTGATTCCCAGGGCGCGCCTGCGCGTCTCTTAAAGACTCCAGCGCGAAATTGCGCAAGTTTCGGCGCCAATTGGATCCCTATTTAAGGCCCATTCAGACCTGTAGCCAGTGCCCGTTATAGGATCATATCCTGAGGTTTCCTGAGCTTTGTGCTACCTGTTCCTGAATTGCTATCCTGACTGATTATCCGTGTTTGACCCTGCCTGTTCCTGACTACTCTGCATTCTGTATCCTGACCCTTGCCTGCCTACGACAACTCTTCCTGCTTAACCCCTTGAATGACAATCCGGTTTGACCCTTGCCTGCCTGACGATTCTGATATCCGCCTGCCTCGACCCAGCCTGTCTGACCATCCTTCTGCCTTATCCAGTCTGTCTGATTATCTGGTTTTGACCCCTTGCCTGCCTGACGATTCCATTATCTGCCTGTCCTGATTCAGTCTGTCCTATTTCCATTTCCACCATACGCCTTGTCCTTGACCTTCTGCCCAAAGACTCTTGCTATCCGGTCGTGCCCCTTTGCAGCCAGAACACCTCGCCTTGTACCCCTCGTTAAGTCCAGGTGGCACCCAATTAAGCTGAGGGCTCCTCCCGAAGCCCAACGGTGGTCACACTACTGGTGAAACCGAGCCGAGACCAGGGTCCTTGGCATTTGTTCTGGTATTGGGTGCCGGCCGTTACACCTATATACATATATTGATACTTCCCAAATGTATTCTCAAAGGCATAACAGTCAGACATACAGTTCTACTTTTAAAAAGATTATGAAGCCTTTGTTTGATCTGCCTGTTCTAACTAGTGACATTGGAACTGATAAATGCAATGGTCACCTGGCATGCCATCATAATAGCTTGTCGATGAAAAAGCAACATGTAATGCCATTCATTTTGAATCCAAGAGATGTCAGTAGATAGCAAGACATCCACTTCTTGAGGTTTCCGAGGTTCATAATAATGAGTCTTCTGAAATTTACATCCCTTACTGTAAAAGTAGTGGAAGTCTTTACTCTACACTAATGGGTCCATTTACTAATTTGTAATCTTTGTATTTTTTTCCACAAATCTCGAAAAATTTGCGGTTTGCCCATTTTTTTTAAAAAAATAGCTCTAAAAATCCAAGATTTATCAAGTATAAAAAAACACAAAAATGGAAGCTTATTGGACCATTTTAAATCAAATCGGACTTTCAGTCTTTTTTTAAATTTTTTTTGCTAGGAATTGTCCAAAAAACTGTCCTAAAATTATTAGATGTTTTTGAGGTAATTGTATTCATCCAGTGCTTTTTTTCATTCATTCGTTTTATAATCTGAACTTTTAATACATTTCATGACTGTTGTCATTTTAGGGGCCAATTATGAAGCCTTGAAGTTTTCTGGTTGCGTTGTAAAGGGGAAAAAAAATGGAACTTTTATAGGAAAAAAAACCTCAAACTTTTCGAGATTTACTATGCTATAAAGCTGCTACAAATCCGAATTCGAAAATAAAACCATTTAGAAGTCAATGGCAGATGGTCACTATAACAATTAGAACATGTTTTATGCCTCCATGATTCTTGATAGTTTTATGGCTGTCTGACACTGGTTTTCATTCTATAAATAGATCATTTATATCGAGACGACAATTTGATAAAGTTGCGTTTTCCAGGGAGACAATTTGAAAAAGTCGTAAAATTCGAATTGTCACATGATTTTGTCTTGACTTTTTCCCGCACTGACTTTTTCAAACAGATTAATTGGTAAATTAAGGTGATTCTGGTTTTAGAGTTTGGTCGATTTTTTTTATTATAGTGAGAAAAAAGTCGAGTTTTAGTAAAAACCCCCCTTAGAGTTTCAAAAACCTCTAAAACAACTAAAATCTAACCCTTAAATGGCATGTAAAGTCTAAAATAGACTAAGGCTAGAAATGCTGTATTTTGTATATTAAATATAAACATGAACTTACTGCACCACAAGCCTAATCAAACAAATGATTTATGCTTTCAAAGTTGGCCACAGGGGGTCACCATCTTGTAACTTTGTTATACATCTTTGCAAGACTAAGACTGTGCACATGCTCAGTGTGGTCTGGGCTGCTTAGGGATCGTCATAAACAAAGCTGCTTGAGTTCTGCATGGCTGGGAAGTAAGGCGGGGGCTCCCCCTGCTGTTCATAAGTATGATTGTTTCCCTGCTCAGCAGTTAGGGACTGTCTGACAATTCCTATCCACAGCAGTAAATGAAGGGAGAATTTCACTGCATACAGTCAGGTTTCTTATAAAAACGGTACACATTTTTTAATTAAAGTATATTGGAGATAGGTTTCTTTTTCATTAAAGAAAGTAAAAATGGGGTTTTATTTTTTTGCCTTTACATGCCCTTTAAATAATAAGCCTCTGAGTATTATTTTCTTGCTTCTGAGAATTGGGACGAGAGGTCCTTGTGGCTCCACATCTTGTTGCATTTAATACATTATTTCATGGTCGATGAATGACTGAAGAAGAGAGGAGGGCTACAGCACCACCATTCTCTTAACATCTGTCATAGTATATAACATCCCACTCGTGTCGGGCATAGTTCTTTCTCCATTACTGCTCTTCCTTGTCAGTAAATTGCTGCCTAGACAGTTCATATTTCCACTGAAATAAGACAACAACCATGTCAGGTCAATTTGGCTGTCCACAGACGTTTCGAGCTGCCAGTTTGCCAAATGAGCAGATGTTTTTGATGTATCTCTTGTGATGACAGTTGCTGTGTGTTACCAACATTCCAGAGAAAAATGTATTCCTGTTTTCTGAATTGCCCTTTTCTTCTGCCATTTCTGAAAGAAGTTCAAGCATCATTTCTGCATAACCACTAATTAGCTCTAGTTCTATATAATTTTTTCTTTGTTTACTGTTTCAATGAATAATTGTTACCCTTATAATTGTTACCTCCCTGGGACTCCACAGCTGATTTTGGAGCATAATGAGAAATAATTTATCTGCACCAATTTACTATGCGCCTGAATTAAATTTTTACTGTAATTGAGTTAAAACTCATAAATTTAAATTAGAGTTTCAAAAACTCAAATTTTAGAGATTTATTAAGAAAAAAAACTTGAAAAGCTCTAATGTAAAAATTTGACATGTAAAAGCTCTGAAGTGGTAGAAGTCAATGGGAGTTGGCCTTCACAAAATCAAAGCAATTTTTTTTTCAATTCAAGTTTTTTCACATTTTTCAGAGTTGGTAGAACCATTGAAAATGATAATATGAAATAGCTGCCTTTGAGCTTTTTTAAGCACACAGTCGAGTTTGGTAAGTGCTCAAGTTTATTTGAATATAGAAAAAAATCAAAAATTTGAATTTTGATAGATAGGCCTCTACGACTTTTGAAATATGGGTTAATAGAAAATGTGTTCTAGAACAAAATAGGCTTTAATGTAATGTAAGTTAAGTATACCTAGGGGGAGCATAGTTGTTGTGAAGAAATACTAGAAATGTCGGGATTAAACATTAAATCTATTCTGGGCCTCAAACCTTAGTTAAAATGAAGAAAAATAAATGGAAATGTTCCTTAGTAAAGATCTACACTGGAGCCTCTACATTCCTGGTCTCCATCATCCTCTTGCGCCTGCTAATATATTGCCCCTCTATATATTCTGCTAAATATAACAATGTTATTTAAAAAGTCTGTTACTTTTATAGGAAGGCAAATTTTATCCAGATACAGATGAGAACACATTTGTCTTATCTGTGTAGGGACCCATAGGGTAAATGTGCCCCTATGGCTTTAAATCCCTACATTTCTACCTAATTGCCCTTGTAGCTAGTTGTAATTTACATATCCAAGTTATTGGCCAGGAGGCGCTGTGACCACATCCTGTCACACTTTGGTATAGTGAGTGAGAAGAGGTGGATCTTCCTCTTTGGCTTCTGGTTGCTGATCCAGCTGGATATTTGAAGGGAGCCTGGTTACAACAAGGCCCAGTAAATCCAGTTTGCCCTAGAGGGACCAGCCTGGTGTGTTAGAGTCCAATGTAACACCTGCTCTATTCCTATAGCCAGAATTTAACCACTTTGGTCTAAAATAGCCCAAAAACTCATTACTGTTATGTCAATTAATGAAGAGAAAACTTGGGCATGACTGTTGAGATAAGATTTTCCCTGACATTGTTCTCTAGACCCTCTTTTGCTAATAGAAAAACACAGAGAGGCAGAATAATTCATTGTCCTATTTATTTGTTTTTATCACAGATACCTCACTTTGACTTACGTAGAAGAATTTTCAATTCAGAGCTTCATGGATAAATCTTGAAAATTTGAGTTTGCAAAACTTGAGTTTGAAAACATCCAAGATTGTGTTTTCCAAAAGATGCTTAGGGGCCCATTTACTTAGCTCGAGTGAAGGAATAGAATAAAAAAAACTTCGAATTTTGAATGATTTTTCTGGCTACTTCAACCATCGAATTGGCTACTTCGACCTTCGACTACGACTTTGAATCGAACGATTCGAACTAAAAATCGGTCGACTATTCGACCATTCGATAGTCGAAGTACTGTCTCTTTAAAAAAAACTTCGACCCCCTACTTCGCCCCCTAAAACCTACCGAAGTGCAAAGTTAGCCTATGGGGAAGGTCCCCATAGACTTTCTAATGTTTTTTTGGTCGAAAAAAAATCCTTCGAATCAAGAGCGTTATCGCTAAATCCTTTGACTTCGATATTCGAAGTCAAAGGATTTAACTTCGACAGTCGAATATCGAGGGTTAATTAACCCTCGTTATTCGACCCTATGTAAATCTGCCCCTTAATCTCAGATTTCCATAAATTGGTCCTTTAACTTAAACATCTTTCTCCTTTTTTTTTTTTTGTGGGACATCTTCACATTATTAAAATAATAAAAACAAGTAATAACTGTGTGTATACAGTATGTTCTATGTGTTGGTCTGTATCAAATTCCTTTTGTTAGTTTGAATGCATTCTATATGTATTTGGATTTAATATATGTCTTGCTTACTATGTGAGCATGAACCATTCTCATAAACAGTACAACAGAATACATTATTTTGCATTTGAATTTGTATGATAACCATGAACTCATTTTTGTAGGTATTGGTTTATTAATGTTAATTTTGGGGGTGGTATTCTTCATTCAGGCCTATAAATAATGTGACTGTGAGTACAACAGAAAAATGTTCTCCCATATATTTTCATTGAGCTCAGTATGAGATACACTCAAATTCCCACTTCAGAATCAATTCAGGATTGACATACCCATTTGCTCATTTATTTTACATGGTGCATTTTATGTACAGCATAAAGCATTAGCAAGCATAACGAAAAGAATAATACGATAATGTATTTGTGTGGCATTAAAGTCTATACCTTGAGCTGTCACAACATACTTTCCTGTTATTTTTTTCCAGAGATCCCTGCTGAATCCATTGATCTTTCTCAGTTCAACTTTACTGATCTGGTGAATGGAATGCTTGGGAATGTGTTTAAAGGTATTGTTTTATTCACTTACAGAGGCACAAGAAATATGTCTTGTTGTTGAGATTAAGGAAGTGCTATAGCCTTAAAGGGAAAGTAAAGTCTAAAATAGAATAAGGCTAGAAATGCTGTATTTTGTATACTAAACATAAACATGAACTTACTGCACCACAAGCCTAATCAAACAAATGATTTATGCTTTCAAAGCGGGTCACCATCTTGTAACTTTGTTATACATCTTTGCAAGACCAAGACTGTGCACATGCTCAGTGTAGTCTGGGCTGCTTAGGGATCGTCATAAATGATCAAAACAGCACAAGTCAAATAATATCTGCCAGAAGCCGATACAACAAGACTGATTAATAAACAGAATATACAGACTGCACAGGGTCCTGTTTTGTCATGTAATGTAATGTGGATTTTATAGTTTTTATATTGTTTAATACAAACTTTCTCCAACTCTGCAGAACCAGTGACTGCAGCAAAATAATCCTCCAAAGAGAATCCCAGTTTATCTGTTTAAATCTGGCTCCATGATCTTTGTCCCTGCTGCTGAAGTTGGAAACAGTAAAGGGGATGTAAAGGCAAAAATAAAATCTGATACAAATCTCTACACTGTCGTCGACTGCTCTACAGGGAAACAAACAAAGCTGCTTGAGTTCTGCATGGCGGGGAAGTAAGGCGGGGGCTCCCCCTGCTGTTCATAAGTATGATTGTTTCCCTGCATAGCAGTTAGGGACCGTCTGACAATTCCTATCCGCAGCAGTAAATGAAGGGGGAATTTCACTGCATGCAGTTAGGTTTCTTAAAAAAAATGGTACATATTGTTAAATTAAAGTATATTGGAGAAAGGTTTCTTTTCATTGAAGAAAGTAAAAATGGGATTTTATTTTTTTGCCTTACATGCTCTTTAAAGTTATCTAGAAATTTCTCTAGCTGTACCTTATGTAAAGTTCTTTCATAGTAGCATAGTAAATTATGTTGAACAAAGACACAAGCTCATCAAGTTCAACCCTTCTATATATAACCTGCCTAATTGCTAGTCGATCCAGAGGAAGCATCTCCCTATTTGCTTCAGAATGAGAAAAAATTCCTTCCAGTCCCAGGATCAACTTGTACTATGAGCTATCTCCCATATCCCTGTATTCCATCACTTGCTAAACACCATCCAACCCCTTCTTATACCTATCTAATGTATCAGCCTGTACCACTGATTCACTTCCCAGCTCTCCCTGTAACACCCCTTTCCCTCCTCTAATCTCATTGGCTCCCTCCTGTCTGCTGGGAGGAGCTACTGGTGAATAAAGCATCTGACCCTTCCTTGTACCTATCTAATGTATCAGCCTGTACCACTGATTCAGGGAGACAATTCCACATCTTCACAGCTCTCACTGTAACAAACCCCTTCCCAATATTTAGCTGGAACCTCTTTTCTTCTAATCGGAATGGGTGACCTTGTGTCAGCTGGAAAGACCTACTGGTAAATAAATCATTAGAGAGATTATTATATGATCCCCTTATATATTTATACATAGTTATCATATCTCCCCTTAAGCGCCTCTTCTCCAGCGTGAACAGCACCAACTTGGCCAGTCTTTCCTCATAGCTAAGAATGAATATTGATATAATGTCGACCTCAATTAAGTTGGCATAAAATATTAAACTTAGAAAAATTTTCTTTCAGCAGAGGGAGGAGATTTGACATTTAAAACTCAAAGCCAGTTAGTTAATTCAATTATTTAAACACAACCTAATATTTTGGATTAAATTGTTTCAAATAATTCTCCTATCACCTGGTGCTATATATATATATATATACGTGTGTGTGTGTGTGTGTGTGTGTGTATATATACACATACACACACATATATATATATATATATATATATATATATATAAAACTATTGTAACATTAATAGGGAATATTGGTGTGACATGTAACAACTCACCTCCCTGGTGGTCTAGTGGTGCGGTGGGGACGCCCGCCACGGCGCTCCTCCTTGTCCCCTCAGGTGCCGCGCCTCTGTGGGATTTAAAAACGCAGTTGCGCTTGTGTGATGACGCCAGCGCACATTGGCGCGAAACTCAAACACTATTTAAGGGCAATTCTGTGTGCGAGTCCTTGCCCGTTCTAGGATCTTGTTCCTGAGTTTCCTGGTGCTTCTGTGCTTTTGAGCTTTTGCTAGTTTGTGATTCTGATTATCTGGTTTTGACCCCTGCCTGCTTCTGATGATTCTGACTTCTGAAATCCTGACCCTGCCTGGTAATTGACTCTTCTGTTCCGTAACCCTTCTGATTGATCTCCTGTTTTGACCGCTGCCTGTTTGACTCCGCTTGTACTCTGCCTGCCCCGGCCTGATCTGACTTTGCTTTCTGTCTACGCCTTATACCGCCACCGTCTGCCCAAAAGACTTTGCATTACCGTTGTGCCCCTTTGCTTGTCCAGAACCCCTCGCTTTGCGCCTCTCTTAATAAGACCTGGCGGCATCCGACTAGCCGAGGGCTCCTCCCGAGGTGAAAGGCTGTAAAAGGCAGAAACAAGAGCCGAGAACAGAGTGTTTAGCATCGGTTCTGAATTTAGGATGCCAACCGTGACACTTATACAAAATGTTTAGTGATAAATCTGTTTCCGTTCACATAAACTTAACAAAGGTGAACACCGCTAATTAAAGCACCAAAAAACTTTATACTAAGCCTATGCTATATGGTGCATGCTTCATCTCTATCGGACATTTTCAAAAACTCACATTAAAACTGCTCACCCGAAAAAGGTGGTGACCCGGTTGTATAAACCCTTGATATTGCCTGAAACAGTATCAAGGGTTATTTGCAAGAGGGAACTCACCAGATCAGATGGGTGGCCCGGGTGCATCTTTTTCAGTAGAAAAGATTTAACGAGCACTCCATTCACCCGTTGAATTAAAAGAAGTAAATGTTTATTTCAGCATATTAAAAGCATCCATTACCTGACGCATTTCGTATCCACGTAGTCATAGGTATTACATATACAGTACATGCAGCCAACGTCTCTTTAAACCAACAATTATATTGGTGTGACAGGGATTAAGAAGAAGCTGAAGATCATTTGAAGAACCTTAAAGACATGTAAAGAGGCATAAATGTCAATTAAAAGAACAAACGTTATAGTCTCAAACTGAATTGTAAACCCCTTTGGTGTGAATGCAAACACTATTATTTTTAATTAATTTCACAAAGCAAATCTTTTTTAGGCATAAATCATTTCACACATATGGAATGAAGGAAATACATTTGGTAACCAGGGTTTTCTCACTAGTAGTTTTTAATATTTATGGGGAATCCACATATTGCAGCACTCTGGTCAAGGAAACATAATTTCACATCTCTGATATAGGTTTAACAATTTTTACTCATTCTATGTAACTGGAAGCAACCTTAGAAGTGTGTTTATTTATATTTTATATTAAGAACTGATGTTTCAATTGTTTTCTCTACTGAAAGTAAATACAATGAGGATTTTATCATGGGTATTCCGACATTTTTACTTCACCCTTCCTGCAAGTCACATTGCTGAAAGACACACAGATGCAACACCGACTATCATAAATGATTCCTCTGGATTTCTCAGATACTCTAACTAACACTTCTAAGATGGATTCCTGACATTAATTTGCTTGAGCTGACTGAAAGTTAAAAAAAATATTTTGGCATACTTGTAGGGGCACATTTACTAAGCTCGACTGAAGGATTCGAAGTAAAAAAACTTTGAATTTTGAAGTATTTTTTTTGGGTACTTTGACCATCGAATAGGCTACTACGGCCTTTGACTACGACTTCGATTCGAAGTAAAAATCGTTTGACTATTCGACCATTCGATAGTCGAAGTACTGTCTCTTTAAAAAAAAAAACTTTGACTACATACTTCGCCAGTTTAAACCTACCGAGGTACAATGTTAGCCTATGGGGACCTTCCCCAGCACTTTCCTAAGGTTTTTTTTGATCGAAGAAAAACCCTTCGAACTATCGATTAAAATCCTTCTAATCGATTTTTACATCGATCCTAGTATTTGTGGTAAATCCTTCGAATTCAATATTCGAATTCGAAGGATTTTACTTTGAGGGACGAATTCGAGGGTTTAATAACCCTCGATATGCGACCCTTAGTAAATGTGCCCATAGTCTCATAATTGTCATCTTTTAAGCAATTAATTCTTGGGTATCCAACTAATAAAACCTTAGTACCTACACCACGGGTCTCCAACCTTTTATAACCCACGAGCCACATTCAAATGTAGAGAGGGTTAGGGAGCAACATAAGCATGAAAATATTTCTGGGGTTGCCAAATAACGGCTATAATTGTCTATTTGGCAACCTCTATGTCTATTGGCAGTCTTCAGGAGGCTTTGTTTGGCAATAGACCTCCAACCAAAAATAAAAAAATAAGCTCCTGCTTTGAAGCCACAGTTTTGGTTGATCTCATAACTAGTATTTTATATCACTATAAAGTACCTGCCATTATACAGTATATTTTTTATAATTTTTTCCCCCAGATAACTGTAACTAGTGTTTTATCGTAAGCAAATATTAACCTGTCATTACTTTCTCTTTCAGGAGCAAACAGCTTTTTTTCTTTTTTGAGCGTAACGTCACATAGCACATTTGCGTTCCATAAAGTCTCGATCCTCATTTACAATAGTAGGTTTCATAGATTTACTCACTTTAACTGCACTGAATGCTCGACTTCAATGGAATGTACATAGTAAAATACCTTCTGTTTCAATACAGTCTCGAACATAAAATATGTGGACTACAAAAAATTTCCCATGAGGTATTGTTACTGCTTAAACAATCGGACCAATGACTTATCAGGTATGTATAATATTGTTTTATTCAAGAGCAAAATTAGAGTGTTAAAGGGAAACTGTCATGGGAAAAAAAATTTTTTTCCAAAATGAATCAGTTAATAGTGATGCTCCAGCAGAATTCTGCATTGAAATCTATTTCTCAAAAGAGCAAACTGTTTTTTTTTTATATTCAATTTTGAAATCTGACATGGCGGCTAGACATATTGTCAATTTCGCAGCTGCCCCAAGTCTTGTGCTCTGACAAACTTCAATCACTCTTTACTGCTGTACTGCAAGTTGGAGTGATATCACCCCTTCCTTTCCCCCCCAGCAGCCAAACAACAGAACAATGGGAAGGTAACCAGATAGCAGCTCCCTAACACTAGATAACAGCTGCCTATTAGATCTAAGAACAACACTCAATAGTAAAACCCATGTCCCACTGAGACACATTCAATTACATTGAGAAGGAAAAACAGCAGCCTGCCAGAAAGCATTTCTCTCCTAAAGTCCAGGCACAAGTCACATGACCAGGGGCAGCTGGGAAATTGACAAAATGTCTAGCCCCATGTCAGATTTCAAAATTGAAATTGAAATCCATTGCTCTTTTGAGAAATGGATTTCAGTGCAGAATTCTGCTGGAGTAGCACTATTAACTGATGTGTTTTGAAATAACATATTTTCCGATGACAGGATCCCTTTAACATAAAGTAGTGGTTCTCAATCTGCAAGGATGCCCCCTAGGGACCACAGAAAGGTTGCTAAAAGGGCAGTGGCGTAACTAGTTGTTACTGGGCCCCATAGCAAATTCAATTTAGGGCCCCAAAATATTTATAAGTTGGCCTGTTTTACCAAGATATATTAAATTGCTAATTAATTAGGGTCTCACTGGGCTCCCTACACTCCTGGGCCCCCCTGCAACCGCAGGGTCTGCTTCCTCTATAGTTACGCCCCTGTAAAAGGGGGATAGAGTGAAGACCAGTTAAGGTAAGATTTGGAGAATGCCATTTTGCTGGCCTTCATATGTGACTAAAATAAGGCTTGTTAAGAGAGAGAGAATAAAGGTAAACATATGTTTGCTGTCTTAGATACTCTTTGAACTATGACAAATATTTTGGATTCGGCTGAATCCTTCGCAAATGATTTGGCCGAATACCTGAATCTGAACCATCCAATCCAAATCCTACTGATAAAAGCCGAATCCAGGCCGAATCCCGAACCGAATCCTTGATTCGGTGCATTCCTACAAATAGGCAATGTTTCCATATGTTTATAACTTTGGTATTGGCTAATGGGCCTTAGCCAAATATTGGATCTCAAAGCCGGCCTGAACTGAATATGTTAGAAATCCTCTCAGCTAAAGAACCCAATAAGCAGTTCATTCTGATTGGTCTGCAAATAAGTGAATGAGGGCAGAATTTTTCTGTGGGTTACTAATGTGGGTTTTATGTTATGTACAATTACCTATAGATAAGAAATGTCAGATTTTAGTCATTTATAGTTACACTTCTCTTTCTAGACTACACAGCAGTGCTACTTGACATTATTGGAAATTCAACCAGCTCTCTTAAAGAACTTTTCAAATCAACATCAATCATCTCAGGTTGGCTTCTGTATTTCATCAATATAACTATTTATTTAGTCAAACTCTTGAATATCACCAACATGAAAAACAATTGTCAAGATATTTAGAATATAAAGTATAAGTATCTTACCAAACCCATCTAACACAGAGAGGTCAAATTTAAAAAATTTTGCTGAAAATAAATCTAATAATTTTATTACATTTTTTTCTGACTTTCTCAATGCTACCTTGCTTAAAAAAAACATTGAAATGGAAAAACTCAATTGTGCTTATTCACTCCAAATGCTTGACAAACAAATTTTAACAAATTAAACTTAGAAAAAACAAAACTTGACATAAAGTAGGTTTGCCTTCTAAAGAAGGAAGGAGTATTTAGTTGCTGACTTTTTCCATTAAATTGTTTTCAGTTGATAACACTCAACAATTCAAATTAGGAAAACTTACGTTTGCATATATTTCCATTTTAATAAGTTGGACCTAGAGTGAAATATGGTTGATTTCTTTTGAGTAATCAACACCCAATCCCAGTAAAGAGTTCAACTGATATTTGGAAACCAAATCACTTCCAGTCGGACATGTAGGAGATAACATCCAATTAGGAATTGACAATTTTCAACATCATGTGATCTAATAACTTGGTCCAAGGAACAAACAAGCAGATTTTGCATACAATGTGGTCATTTGACAATAGCAAGCCTCAGATGCTAGGCAGAAACATAATGACAGTCTACCAACCAGAATTATTGATGTCAATTAAAATGATAGTTGAAAATATTGAGGAATAAATCATATTTCAATGAAACTTATTCCCTATAAGATGAGTTGATGAGTTTATGTTGGCATGAATAGGTTTGGTTTATGCATCAATAAACACAAGCACAGAGCTATACTTTCTACTTCTAACTTATAGAAGCACCATTTTAATTAGCAAGAATGGTCGGCTGTTATGATTTAACATAATTAGCTCCGTATAACTGTCAACTACAGCCGGCAAAGAAAAATTCTTGTAATTAAATGGCTTCTGCTGACTAATTAGGAATTTCTTTTGTCTTGCAGTGAGCCAGTTTAATGAATCCGACTGCATCTACTTCTGCGTTATGACGGGCAGAACGGGTAACAGTCATTAGCGAAATAAGTATTGGGTATTCAGTAGTGATGGGCGAATTTATTCGCCAGGCACGAATTCGTGGCAAATTTGCGCGATTCGCGCCAGCGAATAAATTCACGAAACGCCCGCGAAAATTTGCAGAAAAATTTGCCGGCGTCAAAAACGGGGGGGTTACGCGGACTTTTCGCCGTTTCGCAAATTTCGCGTGAAATTCACAAATTTTTCGGCCAAACGAAACACCGCAAATTCGCCCATCACTAGTATTCAGACGCTTTTACCATTATTTATCAGAATTATTTATATTCTCTTGTATAAGGGAGAAATTTATCAGATATATGGGATGTGACACAGAAGGCTCCCGTTGTAAATGTGACCTACCCCAGGAACAAATCCATAATTTTGGGTAAGTAATGAGCATTTAGTTAAATATAATCCAATTAATGCGGCAGGTTTCTCTTTTGGGGAAAAGGTCTAGAGCTAAATTAAAATAACATAAGCCATGTCAGTTAGGTAATAGCTCAATAAATAAAACAGTGTCGTTTATAATGAGTAAATATGGAGCATAAATCTCAAATATTTTGTATTTATTTTTATTATTAATACAAATGGTTTTAGTTATGTAGGAAAATTAGGGCAAACAAAGGAAAAATTGATCAGGTAGTTTATGAATGAAGACCCTTTCTTTCAACTCTTACATTTTAAGCACACACCCACCCACAATCTTTGCAGCAAAAAGTCCCCCAAAGCCATCCCCAGCCCAGAGATACTTAGCAAAGGCACTCCGACATTCGTGTTAATATTTTGAAAATAGCCCAATTGGTTCCAAATATCACCGTGACTTAAATGCATTTAAAGACATTGCAGCAGCCTTGCCATCTACTTGATTTGGCATTACCTGCTCTCCTTGCCGCACTTCCAGCTGTGCAGGAAATAGGCTGAGGAATGAAACATCTGTCCATATGCAAGCCATATAGACAGATGTTCCACAATTCTAATTTTCAAGTTTTTAAATTTCTACATTTTTTTTAATTCTCATTTTTCAACATATTTACATTAAACTACACTAGAAAATAATCAGGTTTTTTGCTGGGAAAAACCTGGTGGAAGAAACAGTATGATCAATAAATCAGCCTCTTAGAAAATACTGATGCCTCTTGGTTGGTAAGCATCGTACAGTTGCCTAGTTTTAGGCAGCATCTGAATCCATAACACTATTTATTGATGTCTCAGAACTTAACAGGAGTAGGGAAACATACAAAGTAAATACTGAGCTGAATTAAGTGCCTCCCCCACTCTAAACTAAAGAAGGCAGTATTTCGTACAAGGGTCAGAGAATTATCAAAAACAATTAGAAACCTTTCCTAAGCAGAAGAACATCAGAGCAGCCTCTTTCTTTCTCCAGACAACTTCCTTGACTACTTGGTGGTCAGACTGGTGGGAAACTGACCAGCAGGTGGCGCTGTTGTAACAAAATTCATTCATATTAACATTATGTGTATCCCTTAATATCTTGGAATTAAAGAAAAATAAATAATGAATGTGCATTGCAAATGTTCTTAGAATAGCCCCCTCATCAATTTTACATTCACTTATTTTAAAGGATTACTTATCCTGGTGAGAGGACCAGGGAGAGTACAGAATCAGGAGCCAGGACTGTAGTCAAGATAAACAAGCCGGGGTCAAAACCACTCAGTAACATGGTACAAAGTCAGGAAAAGTGCTGGTCCAGGAAGCAGTACAGCAAAAAAAGGCAAAGGTCAGGAACAGAAAATCAGACAAGAATTAAACTCATGAAATATACCTACATTGGGCTATGAGTCAGTGCAGAGTAAGGGATTTTATAGCCAGACTAATGGCTTACATTGATCATCTGTGGCCAGATTGGCAACAGGTGAAACAAGCCATGCTTAATTGAACGTACAAGGCATAGCAATAGGAGTGAACCAGGGCTTTGGCTGTCTGCTCACATAGAGCAGTGGTACTGCAGACAGCACAGAAAACACCAAGTCCCCAGTTCAACTCCACCCAGGTTATTACAGTGTACTGGACATTTAAAAAATAAGAGTTTACATGTTTTTCACGTAGATATGGAGTCAATTTTACCCAACTTTATTACATCAGCCGAGGATATGGAAATTATTATGGATGTTCCTAAAGAGTTGTGGACCATAAATGGTAAGCAGCCTTCTTTGTATTGCAATGCAAAAACAACCCTTACCTTAATGCACAGGTTCTCCATACTTTGAAGCTGGTGTCCCAGGGGTGGGGGTTATATCACAATTTATTTAAGTTCATGAAACTCAAATTTTCAAAAATTATTAAATCCAGAATTTAAGAAAACAAAAATAAAACAAAAAAAAAACCTGAACAATTCAAAAAGGTGAAGCTTGATAAATCTGCTTTGGTTCAGTTGATGTGAAATTTTTACTTGTCTTAAATGTTACTTCAGTCAAAGCCCAAATTTCATCTAGTTTAATCTATAAAATAGAGACATGCAAGATATATTCAATTTTGTGCCTATTTACTTAAAAAAATTGCCATTGAAAACCAGCAAAAGGAAAAAAAAACAATAAAAATATGAAATTGATGATGTGCAGAGAAAATTTAAATAGAAAATATGAATAATTACATTGACTTCTTTGGTGGGAAAAAGTAAATGTTATAGGATCTCATAAATGCAATAAAATATGACAACATAAATTCAGTGTAGTTTATTTGATTTTTATAGGTGTTGTTCCATGTATCTAGTACAAGCTTGTTTTCTCCTGTGCTTTAGATTTGCAACGGCAAGAAAGTGATAGAGCAGAGCAGTACCTGTCTCCAACAATAAACCCTATGTGGATTTCTTCAAAGCAACATGATTTCCCAAAGAAAACATCACAGGACATTACTAAAAAAGAGCAGGAGGTTCAACCATCAGACCTTCATCCATGGACATCTGAACCCCCTTTAAAAGGTCAAAGTAGTATATTAACTAAATTCCCTTCTTGGCAGCAAGGCTTTGCTTTAAAAGGGGATGATGCTGTACCTACCAAAACACATCAGTCAGTGGATATTTTCCTACCAAAAGGTCAACATCAGTCTTCTGACACAATTCCTTTATTTCCACTTAATGTTTTAAAAGGACATAACATTTCATTTTCCATTCAAAAAACTAAAGATGCATATCCACTTAAACTTCTAGGATGGACTTCACTGGTCCCCTTGGAAATGCTAGAAAGACCTTTCACAATGATACCATTATGGACTGAACTTCATTCTGAAACCTCTACTTTTAAAAGGGTATCTGCGTCTAGAGTTGACTCTTCAAACATACAGGAGGACACTATCTCAGAAATGTCATCTTTAATTGAATACAATAAGTCCTTACGAATACCTAGTCTTCCACCACTCATGATTGCAACTGTTGTTAAAACAATAACTCCATTGATTCATGGCACCTCCTCAGTTTTAATGCCCACAATATCAAAAAGTGTTATTTTGGGTAAAGAAGAAAGGTCTACAAAAACGTTTTCATGGACATCATCTGCAACAAGAAGAAAGCATGAGATGCCTTCAGTTATTCAGAGCTCTTCAAGTAAGTGCAATATAACATTATGAAAAAGGAAAATATTGTTCTATTGTTTTTGCTTTCTTTCTGTCATAGTAGGATCTCTGGAAATGCAGAGGTAAATATATTATGTGAAGATTATAGTAGATGTATTATGTTATTTTGTACAGTTCCAGTTGTGTATGGGGGTAGAGATGACCGAAATATTTTGCAGAGAAAAAAATCCTCATAGATGATAATAGATACTGTAGTAAAAAAAATGTTATACAGTTTGACACCTGTTGACTTCAACATGGTTTTTTTTATTATTTTTTTGCTGCTTCTAGAATTTTTGCCGAAGCAAATCAGGTTAGAATTCCCCCATTGCTAGGAGGGGGTAATAAGCACACAGTAAGCACACAATAACTTGTACGTTTCAAAGGATAAGTATCACACAGCCTACAGTAAGTTGCTATAGGCAGCCTGGGAGCTTGCCAGAAGAATAGTTCAATATAACAGGCCCAATAAGAACTAGTTTACCTGGAAAGGCCAATTTATAAGTTTTCAAATTGAAAAAAAAAAAACGAAAAAAATAAATAAAAATGGAAAAACCTTCATAAAAATACACATTTGCATTGTTCACTTCATTTTCATGCACATTGGTCTATTTAAGAGAAAAATAAACAAAAAATAAACTAGCTTTAATGTTAAAATTACATTCCCACTGAAGTCTATAGAAGCTCACCAGGTTTAAGTTGGGGACTTTTTAGAGTGATAAATGCAAACAAACTGTAATAAAAAAAACTGGAATCTCAAATTTGAATAAATGAATCAAAGATAAAGACACCTTCAACTAAAACCTTTAAAAAAAGTGTACCTCAGAATGTTTTTTTGTTATTTAGCAATTTTCTTTAATTTTCTTTCAAGCAGTTTCTCACCTAAACATGTTAGCGCCTCGTTCTATCCAATGAAAATGTGACCATTTTGTATATATGAAACGATGTTTTCAGTGGACCTACTAGAGAATTTTTGAATTGGGTTAGTCGATTTAAAACAAAAGTGCAACTCCAGAAACATTGATAGACTTCATAAAATTAAAACAAGCTTAGATTATGATAAATATTTCCCTTGGAACTGTTTGATAAACAAACATTGATGGATTGTGTTACTAAATAAAGCTTTTATATCACACAGTTTAAAATTGTTTAAATTGTTTCTGTTGGGATGCTAAGCTTTTCTCAATCTCAATTTTTCTGAAACACAACAATACACTGATCTCTGGCCTTCAACAAAATTACTTTTGTCCTGAGGAAGACACCCCTCTGTGGTGTCGAAACGTTGACAAATAAAGTAAGACTTTTGTATTTTTTTTATATAATAAGTCCAGAGTGCATCAGTTTATTGTTGTGTTTTGGATATATGTGTGGGGGAATTTGGCAGAAATCCCTGGTGTGACTTGCACGTGGCTAATTAACGGAAAGGAGTGCAGGCCAATCTACATAGTTCTCAATGTTTCTGTAAATTTGTACTTTAAAGGGCAAAACATTCTTCACTAATGGATTTGGGCAGCAATTTATTCTGAAAGTAAAGTTAGCTAGAATCTCAGCCATAAAGAAGGGGCTGCTGTTCTGTGAGAGGAAACTTTAAAATTACATCGTATTTGCGACAATTTTTCTTTTCTGGACACCTCCATTTGCAGCCTCTTCACATGGGTTGTATCAAAGCTTAACCAATGAGAAGGGTAATATAAAGTCCAGAACAATACAAGTAAATGTTATTGAAAGGGCCCCTGAAAGCCCATGCACATAAACGTGCAATATAGTGTGGTAGTGGGGACCAAAGGATACCTCTCATAAACAAACAAACAAACAAACAAACAAACAAAAGAAAAAAAAATCATAATTTTTTCCCCCCACAAATTAAAAACTACTATGGGAAAGGTATACCGATATGTCCCAGCTAGGGTCTTCTTCAGGAGTCCAGTTTGGGAGGACATGGGGGGAAGGAATGTCACCTCCCTGGCAAACGCATACTGATTTCTCATCAAGCACCAACTATTATCTAGTATTATCAGAAAAATCTTACCAGCAAAAATCAGTAGCCCTTTATCAGGAAAAACCTTAAAGGATAAGTAGACCTTTAAAATAAGTGTTTAAAATGTAAAATTAATGAGGGGGTTTTTCTAAGCACTTTTGCAATGTACATTCATTATTTATTTTGTTTTTATTCCAAGATATTAAGTGATACATGTGCTGTTAATATGAATGAATTTTGTTACAACAGCGCCACCTGCTGGTCAGTTTCCCACGAGTCTGACTACCAAGGAGTCAAGGAAATTGTTAGAAGAAAGAGGCTGCTCTGGTGTACTTCTGCTTAGGAAAGATGCAAAAAATGTTTCTAAATTTTTCCTAATCAGAAGAACATCAGAGCAGCCTCTTTCTTTCTCCTGACAACTTTCTTGACTACTTGGTGGTCAGACTGGTGGGAAAGTGACCAGCAGGTGGCGCTGTTGTAACAAAATTCATTCATATTAACAGTACATGTATCCCTTAATATCTTGGAATTAAAGAAAAATAAATAATGAATGTACATTGCAAAAGTGCTTAAAACAGCACCCTCATCAATTTTACATTCACTTATTTTTTAAGTTTACTTATCCTTTAAAACCTTTCTCATCCTTCATTGTGAGGCCTTGAGATGGATTCTGAAAAAAATTATAAAAAAATTATAAAATGTGCTTGCTGCCTGAAGTCCAAGGCACAAAAGCATAAGGGAGTGAGAAAAACTTTGTACTAGGGATTCACCTGAATCCTGCTAAAAAATGATCCTGTGCATTCCAACTTTATACTCGAGTTAAAGTAAGTCCTGTATTGTCCACCCTCCCGTTGCGCCACCCCCTTCACATGTGAACGAGTGTGCCTGCAAGTGAATTGACAGTTTGAGGGGTAAGCGAGTGGGTAATTAGTGGCGACATGGAGGGGCACATGTACCAATGATGAGCAGGCTGTGGGGGGATGGGGCCCACCATTGCACCCTAGGCATGTGCTTCTTCTGCCTGCCCCTAGTTTTGGCCCTAGAAGCAGCAGCTACAGTATATTTGCTTGAGCCAAAGCTCTAGGTTTGCAAAGACATTGGGTGGATTTAACATTTTCTCATGATGCAGCAATATTCTGTAGAATTCCGCCATATTTGCAATACAAATAGGGATGAGGGAAATTTTACAACACGAAAATGACGCCCATAGACTCTAATGGGTGAAAAAAATTGTTGTCCGACAAAAATTGTAGCACAATTTGTTGTGCATCCAAAAAAATAAAAATATTTGTTGACCATAGGCTTCAATGAATTTTTGTGAATTTTCACAGCTTCACAAATTTTCGGCAAAGCGAAACAGGTCAGATTTGCCCATCACTAATCACAAACCATTGGAAGAGCCACTCAACAGAAGCTGAGCAGCAATGTGGGCATAAAACTTCAGCTTGTTAATAAATGCACCAATGTTGTGTTTGGAACATTGGTTATAACATAACTAATATATAATAAGCAGTATTTGTCGCTGGGAAATATAAATTTAATTTGTTTTTCACTCTTTTTGCCTCACAGTTCCAATGTTATCGGAGACTCTCCTGCCTCAAGTACAGTCGGTATCAGTCGATGGGCACAAAGCGTTACTTAGCGCCCACATGCAGTCAAGTGAGTTAATAATAGTGTTTTATATATGTTATGGGTAAGCAGAATGGGTTTATTAAGAGGGAACAGAAAGATACAAGTATCCTCACATATACTGATAGTAGTTGATGTTGACTTTCTCAGACCTGTTGCCGCAGAAATTGATGTGCAAACAATATGACATTGTGGGTGAAATTTTCATGATCTGAGAATTTTCATATTAAACTTGTCAAACCCTTGGACTGTGCTTTTGGCCCCATTAACAGACACTACGGGGCATTTTATCAAATTTGAATTTTATGAATTTGAGATGTATCAATCAGAAAAACCTAAAGCCTTTATAGAAGTTAACGGGACATGTGTTTTCTACCTTCAAGCTATTTCAAACTATTTTTTTTAAGTTGAATTTGCAAAAATGTATGGAACAGTGTGTTTTTGTTGAGACCAGGTTTTTTAGATTCAACCTTTTTCATAAATATGCTAGCAATCGTGGAAAAACTTGATGGAGTCTCATGACAATATTTTCCCACAATATAATTTTTCTGGTAAGGGGAAAAATCTGAATCCGAGGGAAAAAAAACACATTTTTTTCTAGATTTATTATGCTCCAAAGTTGCTTAAAATCTGAATCCAAAAATACTCCAGCTAAAACCTGTTGACGTTATATAAATGTTAGTGGCAGATGGTCCTTTTACAATTGGAGGATGTTTTTTGTCTTCGCGATTTTCAATGGTTTTGGCCTTCGTGATTTGCAAGGGTTTTGGCCTGTTTGACTGGTTTTCATTCAAAAATCCGAAAAATCTGTGGTTTTCGGGTGACAAAAAAAGTTGCTTGATTCAAATTGTCTCATGATCTTGTTGTGACTTTTCCTACACATACAATTTTCTTTTGGATTTTTTAGTAAATTAAGAAAATTTTATTTTTCAAATAATGCCCATGTATTGTTCTTTTAGAATGGAGTGATATCAATGAAATGGGACTGCATTTATAAATGCTTAGAGCTTTTGCCCCAATGCCATTTTCCTAGAGTTTTGTTGGCTTTGACACAATTTTTTCTGCTTGCTCCCCCTAGTGGCAGATTCATAAATACATAAAGTTGACTCAAGTGGGCCTATTTAATAAAAATAAGTTAAATCTGTGCAGAATTGCAATTTATATCAATTCATTATTTTTTTTATTGGATAAACTTGCAGCAGCCCTTTATATAAGGTTTTAGCCAAGTATTCCTTTACAATCTTGAATGAAACACAAGGGTCAGAACTAGGAGAAGGCAGCAGAAAAGGTACGTGCCTGGTTCCCCTCCACTTTTGCACCCTAGACATGTGCCTCTTCTGCCTACCCCTAGTTCTGGCCCTGCCTGTCCCAAAGAGCTTACAGTTTATAAGGAAGAGGAGATAAACAGGAATGAAATGTGGAAGGGAAAGTATGCAATGAAACAAAAATGTATTTTATTTAGACACGGTGCTGAACTGGGGACCATAGTGAATTGTGGGCAGCACTTGGGACATTAATGGGATCCAAAACTGTGGACGCGCAGTGCTCTGACGATCGCGGGGGTGTACGGGAGGCAAGAGCAAGGACCACATGGTCAGGCCGCAGTCCTATAGCAGGGACATAATGCTGCATTCCCAGGCCTTCCCAGCAGAGTCAGGGCCGGATTTGGATCTACGGGGCCTGGGACAGAAATGGGATCCTAAACTGGGGACCATAGTGAATTGTAGGGACAGTAATGGGACCCAAAACTGGGGACCATAGTGAATTGTGGGCAGCAAAATGGGACCCAAAACTGGGGATGCGCAGCTCCCCAGTGCTCTAGCGATCGTGGGGGTGTATGGGAGGCGAAAGCAAGGACCACATGGTCAGGCTGCAGTCCTATCGCATGACCGTGGCATGAGCATGTGGTCCTTGCTCTCTTCTCCCGCACACTCCCGTGATCGCCAGAGCACTGGTGAGATGTGCGTCCCCAGTTTTGAGTCCCATTACTGTCCCAAGTGCTGCCCACAATTCACTATGATCCCCAGTTTTGGGTCCCATTATTGTCCCCACAATTCACTATGGATAGTTTTGGTTGCCATTATATTCCCCACAATCACTATGGTCCCCAGTTTTGGGTCCCATTATTGTCCCCACAATTCACTATGGTCCCCAGTTTTGGGTCCCATTATATTCCCCACAATTCACTATGGTCCCCAGTTTTGGGTCCCATTACTGTCCCCACAATTCACTATGGTCCCCAGTTTTGGGTCCCATTATTGTCCCCACAATTCACTATGGTCCCCAGTTTTGGGTCCCATTACTGTCCCCACAATTCACTATGGTACCCAGTTTTGGGTCCCATTACTGTCCCCACAATTCACTATGGATAGTTTTGGATCCCATTACTGTCCCGGGTGCCCTTGATCCAAATCCAGCCCTGACTCTGCTGGGGAAGCCTGGGAATGCAGCATTATGTCCCTGTTCTTACACAGACATTTTTACTTTTCAGATCCATTTACATATTTCTAGATGTTGTGACTATAACATAACTACATAAAACTATGTTTATTTTGTATGATTTTTTTTTTACAACTTTTCTTTCACCTACACGAATAGAACATTCTACAATATCTGACTGTTAAACAACCATTTTAGCCAAATAATCCAAGTCAGATTTAGGCTACATCTGAACTGACCTGTGTTAGGAAGAGTGTTTGGTTCTGCATTTGACAATAAAAGTCAATTTAAAGTAGCGCTATAGAGTGCTCCAAGTGGGAGGTGCTAATGTAATCAAACTAGCAAAAGCCGCCAATCAGCAGTTAGCTGTTACTGGCCACCTGTCTGAAACCAAATATCTCTGTGTGGCTGCTACGTGCTACTAAACCTAGGCTGATTGTATGCCTTTTATTTTACATTCCCTCATAGAGTTCTGAAAAATTCACTATGGGGCTGATTTACTGAAATTCAGATTTCTATTTTTTTTCACGAATCATATTTTTTCTCTAAAAATTCATGTTTTTTTAATTTCTTTAAAACTCTATACATTTCGAGATTTACTTGTGTAAAAAACACAAAAACATTTAATACAGGTATGGGACCTGTTATCCAGAATGATTGGGACCTTGAGTTTTCCAGATAATGGATCTTTCAGTAATTTGTATCTTTATACCTTAAGTCTACTAGAAAATCATATAAACATTAAATAAACCCAATAGTCTGGTTTTGCTTCCAATAAGGATTAATTATATCTTAGTTGGGATCAAGTACAAGCTACTGTTTTATTATTACAGAGAAAAAGGAAATCATTTTGAAATATTTGGATAATTTGATTATAATGGAGTTTATGGGAAACGGGCTTTCTGTAATTTGGAGCTTTTTAGAAAATGGGTTTCCAGATAATGGATCCCATGCCTGTATAGGTATAGGACCTGTTCCATAATTTGGATTATTTAAGTCTACTAAACAATATTTAAAAATAAAATAAACCTAATACAGGTATGGGACCTGTTATCCAGAATGCTTGAGACCTGTGTTTTTTTGGATAACGGATCTCTCCGTAATTTGGATCGTCATAACTACTTATTCAACATGAAATAAACCCAATAGGCTGGTTTTGCCTCCAATAAGGATTAATTATATCTTAGTTGGGATCAAGCTCCTGTTTTATTTTTACACAGAAAAAGGAAATCATTTAAAAAAATTGGATTATTTGGATAAAATGAGAGACAGCAATTCAGTAATTTGGAGCTTTCTGGATAACTGGTTTCAGGATAATGGATCCCCTACCTGTAGTATTGTTTTGCCTCCAATAAGGATTAATTATATCTTAGTTGGGAATCATATACAAAGTACTATTTTATTATTACACAGAAAAAGGAAATTATTTTTAAAAATTTGAATTATTTGATTAAAATCGAGTCTATGGAAAATGGCATTTCTTTCATTTCTGTATAACGGGTTTCCGGATAACAGATCATATACCTGTATTGTGCCAATGCTGCTTGCTTATAAATATATTTTACTTTTCCCTTCTTAGCAATATTCTTATATTTTTTGTTAACAACAAATGTGCTGCACTTGTATCCAAGAAAATTCTAATTTTAATAAATAGTCCATTATTTATAGATATTTGAGCGATCCCACCATGCTTACAGGGAATCTTTAAAGCCACTACCCGTACCATTTCCACCATTAAACATTAGCATTTTACTCTTGCCAGTAAAGGAGGTTTCTTTCAAGTATTAGAAGTATATTACAAAGCCTTTTCACAGTAGGGGGCAAAGACAAAGCAGGATGCAAATATGTTCTTAGAGGTTTTTGTTCTCTCATTTTATTGCTGCTTGGAGTTTCCTTTATAACTGGGAACCCTTTCCTGTATAGAGTCTACTTCAAAGTAGGTTGTGCTCAGAGAACTAGAAAGAGTAAAAGTGCTCATCCCCGAGAGAAAAATATGACATTAAACAGATGTTTAATGAATAAATACAAGCAAACCCACATTTCCGTCACAAAGAACATAACCCAAAATACATGTAAATAAGTCCTGACCTCTCTTTCACATTAAGGGGCAGATTTATCGAGGGTCGAATTTCGAAGTGTAAAATACTTCAAAATTCGACCATCGAATTAAAATACTTCGAATATCGAAGTTGAAGTATTTTTCACCGAATTTGGCCATCGAACAATCAAAGTAAAATCGATCGATCGAACGATTCGAATGATTTTAGCGTACGATCAAACGATTTTACTTCGATGTGTAAAGACACAGGCTAACATAGCACTTCGGCAGGTTTAATTCACTGAAGTATTGAAGTCAAGGTTTTTTTTAAAGAGACAGTACTTCGATTATCGAATATTCGAATATTCAAACTATTTTACTTCGAATCGAATTCAAAGTAAATTCGAAGCCGTAGTATCCTATTCTATGGTCGAAGTATCCAAAAAATTACTTTGAATTTCGAATTTTTTTACTTGATAAATCTGCCCCTTAATGTAAAAATATGAAACATTTGGGTACAGCTTAGCCAACTTATACAGGGTAAGATAAAACCGGTTCAAAAATGTTATTGAAATATATCTTGTCTCTAACTGATATCGTTCTGTCCAGTATCTGTTAATAATTCTACCAAATATCATCTGTAAGCCCAGCTATATCTCTAAATCATCAGTCTCGCACCCTGGAGTCAGGACAAGCCTGCCGCAGAATAGTGTAGGACCAGGAGGATTCAGAAACGTTATTTTAGATTTTGCTAAAAATTAAATTTCACAACTCAAACGACCATGATGCTTTCCAAAATGTATTGTTTTATTAGTCCTCCATATTCATAACGGCTGTTAAACCACTGGACTGCAAATAAAATATTACAGCTCTGCCCTGACCGAAATGCATTCTCAGTAAGAAGGAAAATAATTGAAATGTGCAAATGTTCCTGGAATCTGCAGTCTCTGAGGGCTTAATTTGCATGTGTCACAGATCATAAATATAGGTGAACAAGATGGAAGTTTAATCATATCTAATAACCAAGAGAGCTGATTGAGGAGTGAAAATGTAAAGTCGACTCCGGAATATCTATATTCATTTTAATATACCAGCCGATTAGTCCCATTATAAGGCCATTAGAGAACAAATGGGAGAACGTAAAAAGCCATAAATCAAATAGAAATTGCCAAAATATTTTGGAAAATATTCCCTCAAAAGTGTCTCTATTTAGGGGTTTTACCTTCTATAAATATATAATGTTTATTAGTGATGAGCGAATCTGTCACCGAAAAATTTACAAGACTGTGCAAAAATTCTTGAAACTGCAAAAAAATAGCGAAACACAAGTTAATGGGGTCAAAATAGTTTTTGCTCCAAATGCATTAAAGTCAATGAGCATCTTTTCTTATGGCGACTTTTTTGTCCTAAACCATTAAAGTCAATGGGCGTTTTTTTTTCTCTGCGACTTTTTTGTCTCTGCAAATTTTTGCCGCAGTTTCGCAAAAAAAAACTAGCAGATGGCGAAATACTGAATTTCACCACAAATCCATGGCAGGCAAAAAAATTCACCTCTCACTAATGTTTATACCTCTGTTATCTTTTCTCACAGTTAGGGGCTGATTCACTAACTTCGAGTGAAGGATTCGAAGTAAAAAAACTTCGAATTTCAAAGGGTTTTTTGGGCTACTTCGACCATCGAATGGGCTACTTCGACCTTCGACTACGACTTCGAATCGAAGGATCTGAACTAAAAATCGTTCGACTATTCGACCATTCGATAGTCGAAGTACTGTCTCTTTAAGAAAAAACGTCGACCCCCTAGTTCGCCATCTAAAAGCTACCGAACTCAATGTTAGCCTATGGGGAAAGTCCCCATAGGCTTTCCTAAGTTTTTTTGATCGAAGGATATTCCTTCGATCGTTGGATTAAAATCCTTTGAATCGTTCAATTCGAAGGATGTTATCGTTCGATCGAAGTAATAATCCTTCGATCGAACTATTTGCGCTAAAATCCTTCGACTTCAATATTTGAAGTCGAAGGATTTTAATTCCCAGTCGAATATCGAGGGTTAATTAACCCTCGATATTCGACCCTTGGTGAATCGGCCCCTTAGTATCAATGGAATCAAGTAATATTATTAACACCCAGATGAAATACCAACCAGAGGGCAACCTTAGTTCAGTATCAGTGTATCTCATCAATTAATGTTTGTTTGAGGCTTATTCCAATCAAATTCAAAAAGAAAATGGGCACAAGGAAGAGAGAAATTGGGCAAAGGATAAATGGGGAAATGAAGGGTGATAGAAGGAGAGCAGAAGAGATTGAAGAAGCGGGGGCAGTAAATGGGGGAGAACTTGAGAAGATTTAAGTTGGAGAAGAGCAGGAGAATTAGAAGCAAAAGAATAATAGGAAACATTGGCTAGATAAGGACAATGGAAAGCAGAGACTGAACAAGAAATGAGAAAGAAAGATGGTGAAAATCAGTAATAAGAAGTTTTAAAGTACTGAAAGAAAAGAAGAAAGGAGCGGATAGAAATAACTAATAGATGGCACATGAGAAATGGTGATCATAGAAGCAGCAATAAATCAAAATAAATGTATCAGTTATTTGTGGCAATATACATCTTCTTGTTAAAGGGATTCTGTCACTGGAAAACATGTTTTTTTTTCTTCAAAATACATCAGCAGAATTCTGCACTGAAATTCATTTTTCAAAAAAGCAAACAGATTTTTTTATATTTAATTGTGAAATCTGACATGGGGCTAGACATATTGTCTGTTACCCAGCTGCCCCCAGTCATGTGACTTGTGCTCTGATAAACTTCAGTCACTCTTTACTGCTGTTCTGCTGGAGTTGGAGTGATATCACCCCTCCCTTTCACCCCCAGCAGCCTAACCACTGAACAATGGGAGGGTACTTACTTGGTACATACTGTATAAGAACAGCATTCAATAGTAAAATCCAGGTCCCACTGAGATACATTCAGTTACATTGAGTAGGAGAAACAACAGCCTGCCAGAAAGCAGTTCCATCCTAAAGTGCTGGCTCTTTCTGAAATCACATGACCAGACAAAATGACCTGAGATGCACCTACACACCAATATTACAACTAAATACACTTGTTCATCAATGACATTTTATATTGTAGAGTGAATTATTTGCAGTGTAAACAGTGTCATTTAGAAATAAAAACTACACCATAAAAATCATGACAGTATCCCTTTAATCTGGGGAATGTTGCTGAAAACAATTGAGTGGGAATATGGCAAGTTAATATTGCTAAATTTGGTGCCCACCCTTATTTACATTCTGATTACATCACTTCCTGCTAAAAACACCCAGAGCAGATTCCTCTTGCATTTGCTCTAATATTCTCCACCTCCAACATCTCTCTTTACACATTTAACCTTCTTGGCAGTTTATCTATATTTATATTATATATATATATATATACTGTATATACTATTTGAATTTCCTCCATTATTATATTCAATTCCTTGAAAAAGCTTTTAAGTGAAACACGTTGGAAGAGCCTTCTTTGATTTTATATATACAGTAACTTGATTCTCTCTTTTTTAATTAATCAATTGAAGACTAATTTTCCATATTGAATACTGCTAGCCTGCTTCATAACCACATTTAACATCTTTCATTCTCTTTTGATTCCTTGGCACTGAAGGATTTGTGGTCTTATAGTGAAGACTGGCTCTTAAATTGAGGGCCTAGAAAGAAATAATTTAGCAGTTTTTGGGGCTTCTCCACTTCTTCACTATTTTTCTTTTCCTATTTTTATTCTTTAGATGACGGTTTTGGAGTGTTTTTTTTAAAAACTTATTAATGAACTTACCTCTTTTATACACCTTGGGGCAGATTTATCAAGGGTTGAATTTCGAAGTTAAAAATACTTCGAAATTCGACCATGGAATTGAAATACTTTGACTTTGAAGTCAAAGTTTTTTTCAGCAAATGTGGGTATCCTGCGGTCTAAGTAAAATTGGTGAAGTATTGAAAGCAAAGTTTTTTTAAAGAGACAGTACTTCGATAATCGAATGGTCGAATATTCGAGCGATTTTACTTTGAATCAAAGTCGAAGCACCCACCTTTAAGACTAACTTAAAGGTGGGTGCTGTACCTCTTATTAATTGATTGAGTTTTTAAAGGTATTTAATAATCTTTGTAGTAGTAAGGAATTTATTAGTAGAATTCAGCAATTGCACTTTACTACTTTAAGCAATGAATTATTGACACATATGAATTAAAGACATTTTTTGAGTGTTGAGTATTTTACCGTGTAATAATTGGAACATGGCAATCAGTTAATCACAAAATCTTCCATATAGATATTATTAGAGAGTGTGGGGGTTTTACTATCTTTCTTTCTTTCTTTCAAACAATTAATACTACTAATCTATTCCTCCTCTCTGTGAGGTAAACTCTGTGTAACTTGAAAAAGATTGCCTCCTTTATTTCCTTAACTATATTCAATTCCTTCCATCCCCTGCTCCTTTAAATCTACCGACTGACAGCAGTTTGGACATGATATTTACAGCCTAAAGTACAAAATGTTTTAATAAAATGCTAGTTGTTAATTTGCTGTCTGACACATCCGTGCGATAAATTATAATTTGGCCTTTTCTTGGAAAAAAAATGATCTGATAACTGTGACCCGGCCTTTCTTTAAATAAAAACCTCTCAATCCTATATCAGTGACCTTTTAAATTCATATTAGATATCCCCACAGCTTGTGCATGGAGATAATATATTATATTATAGAAATATAGAGTTTTATATATAGAAATGTATTTAGTGCTCACATCAAAGCACTAAATATATTTCTGGTTGTGTGAATTACCAAGTGAGCTCTGAAAGTCATTGTCTGTAGAGAAGGGAATAAACAACAAAGTAACCACCTAATGGGTTGGTCCACTAATGTCTCTTTCACATCCATTCCACAAAGACAATATTTGTTGTTTGAGTTTCGGAGCTGAATAGAGATCATGCATTGATAATGAGGTTAAAAGCACCTTAGGATAATCCCACCGTATGTTTGTGACTTGATATTAAATTGTCAGAAGGAAGCCTTTAAGGTATTTTTCAACAGGATATAATTAAGCCCTGTGTGAGCCATGCGACCTTACCTATCACATAACATAGGATTATAAGAAACATGAAGTGTCTCATGCATTTAGACAGGGAATGAAATTCCTTTGTTCTGGAAATCCACAGCTCCTTGCTCAAGTTACAGGAGAAATATGGTTTATACAATCGGTTCTACGATGACAAGAAACCCTAGGCAGGTCAACGTGGGAAGATAAAACAGTAGTTAATATTAAGGGGGTTATTTATCAAAATCTGAATTTATCTCATTATTTCATCTCATTTTAATCTGCACAGGTTATTTCCCCTTATTTATCAATACATTTTCCCGTAAAATTCGGGAAAAAAACTGAAAAAACTGTGAAAATCATACGAATTTTTCGAATCGTACAAATTTTTCGGATTTTCCGTCTGAAAAATCATTGTTTTAGGATTTTTGCCAAAAACCACAAAATCTTGGATTATTGCACAAAACCCAGTGCAGATCAGGATATCTTTGGAACTTCTCCCATTGACTTATATACAACCTCGGCAGGTCTGAAATGCCAGATTTTCAGATTCTAACCTTTTCTTTTTTTTTTTTTTTTTTTGTAATTCAACATTTTTATTAGGTTTTCCAAAGCACAAAAGATTTTCAACCACAATGCAATGTCATGCAAGCCTATAACATGTAGCTTACAATGTAAAGGAGTATATCACTAATAAAAGTATAAGCACAATAACTGTATTGTACAAGGGTGATAATCAAATTAACAAAAAAAGTACTTAGAAATAAATCTATCCTACATAAAACTGAACCTCGCATGGTGGAATTAAGAAATCAAAAAGCTTTATAAAGACAAAGAGCCACTAAAGCTGCCCAAGGGTCCACTAGATCGAAATAAAGAGACCAATTATCAGTAAATCTGTGTTTCAAATGGGGTTCTTCTGAACTCGTTTATATGGCTTCTTGTCAGCATAGCTGATTTAGTTGAGCTAAAATATCTTTTATGGAAGGGGAAAACTCTAAAATCCTGAATAAAAATAGGGCCTTTTTTGGCAGCCACCATAAAATGGAAAATTAAGTCTGAAATCACATTTGGGTTAGCTTTACAATGCTTACTCAAAGTAAAAGATGGAGAACCAATATTTAAAAGAGCATAAACTGGGGATAGAATCAAGTTTAAATTCAACATCGAGCAGAAAAAATCTCTTATTTTTTTTTTTTCATAGATGGGTAATATGAGGACAACGCCAAAGAAGAGGTTTACATTTTCCAGTTTGCATTTGGGGCAAAACGATAAATGACCCAAATTATTAACTGAACGATAAAGCTTCCCATATCCAAGATGGATTTGTTTCTAGTGTTGAGATCTCCAGTCCTCTGAAAAAAAATGGGTTATAATAAATCACGAAAAATTAAAGTTTTTTTTGTTCACTAAAAATTCAGATATTAGTAAAAAAAAATCTTGAATTTTTTGAATTTTTGGCAATCAGACTTTAATAAATAACCCCTTAGGGGCAAATTCATCAAGGGTCGAATATCGAGGGTTAATTAACCCTTGATATTCGACTGGGAATTAAAATCCTTCGACTTCGAATATCGAAGTCGAAGGATTTTGCGCAAAATACTTCAATCCAACGATCGAACGATTCAAAGGATTTTAATCCAACGATCGAAGGAATATCCTTTGACCAAAAAAACTTAGGAAAGCCTATGGGGACCTTCCCCATAGGCTAACATTGGGTTCGGTAGCTTTTAGATGGCGAACTAGGGGGTCAAAGTTTTTTCTTAAAGAGACAGTACTTCGATTATCGAATAGTCGAATAGTCGAACGATTTTTAGTTTGAATCATTCGATTCGAAGTCGAAGGTCAAAGTAGCCCATTCAATGGTCGACGTAGCCCTAAAAACACTTCGAAATTCGAAGTTTTTTTACTTCGAATCCTTCACTCGAGCTTGGTGAATTGGCCCCTTAATGTTTATTTAAAAAGTGGAAGCTTGCACGGTGGATTTTCAAAGAACAGAATATTTCAGCTGCTGTTACTCAGCTCTGTTGATGTGAAGCCTACTGAATCCATCTAAATCACAGAATACAGTCAGGTGCTGAGAAATAGAACAAACAATAGAACAAGAAAACCAAAATTGCAATGTATTGTTTAACATTAAAAGGGAAACAGTCTTTATTGTAATATAGACATCAAGGCCATCATTAACATACTATAGATATATAACAAGCTATGTTCTATTCTATATTCCATAGATAAACTACAGTTCTGGTGCATCTTGGGTGTTCCTTTCATAGCGAGGGATGGGACAACGGGAATGTAAATAAAGACGGTATTTGGAGTGAGGTTTCATTTGTTTTCCAGACTTATTTTGAAATTATAGCAGAATGATGATTTGTTCATGAATGTGTAAATTGATTGTGAGCTCTGGCCAAATCTTGGACTTCCAAGGTGGCCTCCATAGAGAACAATTAATACAACTTTACTGATAAGAGTGAGCTGATTCAGGTTCTATTACTGTTTTATTTATTGTAACTCCCTGTTCATCGCAGTTGGTTTATGGTGGAATGCCCTGAGCACTCACAGACATACTTTACATGACTGGTGCTTCTTGGTCAGTGTTAAAGGGGATGTAAAGGCAAAACAATAAAATCGCCTTTTTTTGTTCCTTATTTATAAAGAACCCTATCTATAATATACTTCATTAAAAAATTCTTTAGTGTTTTTATAGAAAAAATTGAATGTTTGTTGTTTTTTCCATTCTTTTACTCGCTGCTTGCTGAGGAGCACTAGGGACGAGAAGCTCCCCAGTGCTTTGGAGTGCCTGCTCTCACTAGATTGGTGCGGCCAGCAGGCGCTAGGACCACCGATGAAATCCGGCTCTGGTTATTTCATGCTTTCTTTGTTTAACCTGTCTAACCTGTGCCAACCTCTGCTCACCTCAGAGCAAAACAACCCCTGTGCCCTTATTCTCAGCCGTGCAAAACTCTGGCAGCCAGCGACCATCTAGAGAAGTCTTGTCCACAGCAGTCAGAGCAAGTAAGCAAAGGGGAATCATCCGAACAGCAAACAATCAATTTTTTATTAAATAAAAACACTATAGATTTTTGTAATAAAAGTATATTAGAGATAGATTTCTTTATAGCTAGGAAATGAGAAAAACGGATTTTATTTTCTGCCTTTACATACATTTTAAATGTATCCAATCATTCAGAAAATCTTCAATATGAAATTTGGCATTAGAAAAATAAATAAAAAGTACAGAATTTGTTTCTAAAAAAAACGAAACAGCTGAGTAGTGGGAGTGTCTTTGTTTACTCTTGTAAGCAAATAGTAAAATGAGTGGCACCGTTGCTCTGACTTGTAGCCTTACTCCAATATGTGCCCTGGGCAAGACCTTAATTCTCAGGGAGCAGGGAGTTTTTTTTTTCCAAATTAGGAAATCAAACAGGACATTGAATTTAATGATATGGTGATCAGCCAATCACTGATCGCCACATCATCAGTCCCCCCCCACCCCTGATGTCATTAGCCCTGCCCCTGACATCACTGACCCCACCCAATGCATCATTGGCCCGCCTCCTGCCCGTTTTCCCCAAAATTAAAAGGTGGCAACCCTATCTTTCCAGCTGGCATGAGGTCACCCATTAAGATTAGAAGAAAAGAGGTTCCGCCTAAATATTGGGAAGGGGTTTGTTACAGTGAGAGCTGTGAAGATGTGGAATTGTCTCCCTGAATCAGTGGTACAGGCTGATACATTAGATAGGTATAAGGAAGGGTCGGATGCTTTATTCACCAGTAGCTCCTCCCAGCAGACAGGAGGGAGCCAATGAGATTAGAGGAGGGAAAGGGGTGTTACAGGGAGAGCTGGGAAGTGAATCAGGGGTACAGGCTGATACATTAGATAGGTATAAGAAGGGGTTGGATGGTGTTTAGCAAGTGAGGGAATACAGGGATATGGAAGATAGCTCATAGAACAAGGCTTCAGATGGGGTTTTTTGCCTTCCTCTGGATCAACTGGCAGTTAAGCAGTTTAAAAAAAAATGTAAAAGGTTGAACTTGATGGGTGTGTGTCTTTTTTCAACCTTACTTACTATGTTACTATGTTACTTACCACCAGGGCCAGTACTAAGGGTAGGCAGAAGAGGCAACTGCCTAGGGTGCAAAAATAGGGGGGTGCTGGGCAGTTACCTCTAAAACTGTCTTCTGCCTACCCCTATTCCGCACCGTCTTACTTTTTCCCTCTTGACACCATCCCCTCTCTTGTCGCTCTCCCTCCCTCCCCTCCATTGCTGTCCCCTCCCTCCCAGTCCATCTCTTCACTCTCCGTCGCACACGCACGCCGGGGGGGCGGGGCTTACCGGCCAGGTTGCCTAGGACGCTCGGCCGGCCTGGCCCTGCTTACCACAGCTACAAAAAAGACAATAGTGATAATTAGATTTGCTAAAACACTACACAAACAGTCAGTGTTAGAGAAGACTTTATGGCTGGGGGGCCAGAGTTGGTATGGTAGCCTCTGAGGCTGCAGGCCCGGGGGGCCCCCCAGTCCAATGCTGTTGGCTACTCATAGCTGAAGATTTCACTCCCATATTGTGTGGGACAAAAAGAGTCAGTACACTCATGTGCCAAGCAAAGCTTCTTCTCTCATGTACCCAAACCCTAAATGGATTCTTTCCTGAATTAACTGGGTTATTTATTAATTGGGTTATGTATTAAAATCCGCTTTTTCTCTGGCTGGACTTTAAAAGGGAAAAAACACAATTTTTTTCAAGGGAAAAAAAACCTAAAATTTTTCAAGATTTTTTAAATGTAGAAGCCAATGGCAGATGTCCCGTTTCCTGATCTGTGCTAGGTTTCGTTCAATGTGGTTGTGGTTGTGGTTTTTGGGTGTCAAATATGAAAAAAATCACAGGTTTCAGGTGTCAAATCTGAAAAAGTCACAGTTTTTAGTGATCAAATATGAAAAAATCTTACGATTCAGATTTTATCACGATTTTATCTAATCTTTTCACTTACAAGACATTTTCATGAAAATGTATTGATAAATGGGGGGGGGGTCTGTGCGGATTTGGTCGGTGTGTGAAAATTTTGGATTTTGATAAATTACTGTTTATGTTGGTGTCCAGGGTTTCAGAATTGATCTGTCACCAGAGAATATCCATTTGTGTTTCATTCATTCTATAGATTTTCCTATATCAGGTGGGATTCACTTCTGCTCTTGTTTAAATAGTAGTGGGGCAATGTAGTTAATGTTGGTAACGGAAAATATATTCCCAATGCAAAAAAGTTATGACTTTGGGAGAACAAATTTTCCTTTACACAAATTAAAAACAGCTATTGCAAAAACAGTTTAGCAACCACTTCCGACAATGGAAGAAAGTTTGTGAATTTTATAGTTTGTGCCACTGCACAGTGAATGTAATAAAAGCTCTTATGCTTCCTCCAAATGAGGACAACACCTTCAAGCTCTTCTTAAAAGTGTGCAATTAAAACAAACAATACTGTACCTGTTTTTAAAAATGATATTCTTTTTCTCTGCAATAATTAAACAATACATTGTACTGGATCCTAACTAAGATATCATTAATCTATACTGGTGCAAAACAATCCTATTGGCAAATCATTCTTAGTAGACTTAGGGGGTTATTTATTAAAGTCTGAATGCAAAAAATTATACAGTCCAAATTTTTGTTGAAAAAAAACTTTTCAAGATTTATTATACCCAGATTATGTAAAAAGTCAGAATCTGGGAATCCTCCATCTCAGACCTGCCAAGGTTGTATATAAGTCAGTGGGAGAGGCCCCTATCCTATTGTGAAGTTTCTGTTGTCTATGCTGGATTTAGCCAAAAAAATCTGGATTTTTTTTCTGGATTTTCAGGGAAGAATTCAGGAAAATTCTGACTTTTTGTGAAAATTCTGAAAAAAAATCCAAAAACAACATACAATTTGGATTTTCACTCGATTTTGATTGTGTTTTACACTGATCCGATTCAATTGTGCTTTTTTAATAATAAGGTCCAATCGTGGATTCTAGTTTGGTTGACTGTTTTTTATTTAAATAGTCAGGAAATTTTGGATTTTTATAAATAAGGCCCTACAATTATGGTGATGGCTTAGACCAGTGATCCCCAACCAGTAGCTCACAAGCAACATGTTGCTCTCCAACCCATTGGATGTTGCTCCCAGTGGCATCAAAGCAGATGCTTATTTTTTAATTCCTGGCTTGGAGGCAAGTTTTGGTTGCATAAAAACCAGGTGTAATGCCAAGCAGAGCCTCCTGTAGGCTGCCAGTCCACATAGGGGCTACCTAACAGCCAATCACAGCCCTTATTTGACATCCCCATGGACTTTTTCATGCTTGTGTTACTCTCCAACACTTTTTTACATTTAAATGTGGCTCACGAGTAAAAAAGGTTGGGGACTCCTGGCTTAGACTATGGAAAACTCAGGCCCCAAGCATTCTGGATAACAGGTCCCATACCTGTAACAGTAATGTTTTTGACTTTCTTTATGAATAATGGCTTTTTTCTATTAATTAATACATTGTCAAATGATTTTTTTATTTTTTTATTACAGATCCATTTAGTTTGAATACATTAATCAGAACTGGGCAGAAAGTGTAGAATCCATGGGTGGACTGTGGTTTGCGATAATCCAACCATCAAATGGCACAGTGTTTAAATACTATAAAGATAGCTGTTGTCTCCCATTGAGGGAGGGAATAATCGCCCTGATACACATCTAATCTTCTGCAGATTTCAGTCTCAGGAATGCCATCACTCAGCACCTTCGTGTAGAGGCCCACCTAGCTCATGAACACATCAAATACCCCTACAAGGAAGTCCTGTTCCATAAATGATTACTGTGCAGAGTAATGTGTGATAACATCTCATCAAGAAGAAAAAACAGCAATGTAAGAATTTCTTTGTAAAGGGAACCTATATGCTCAAAGTAGAGTCATAAGCCCCTCGTGTATTTCAACGCCTCCCTGATAAGCAAAGGTTGTGCTGGGACATTTAACTCAACATTCTGCATTCCTGGGTTCTACTGACATACTGACTGGCCAATGTCAAAGAACTAATGAGGTATAACTGTACAATCTGCCCACCCAAGCTCAGAAGGATTATTAGAGCAATGCCTAAAGTTACCATCACATCCTTGAACCCATCTGTGAAAGCAGATACATTCTTTAGCACTTGATCCTAGGGATGTTCTGGGATTAAAGTTTACTTTATGACATACATCACAAACATACATCAGATTCATCTTTATTTTTTAAATGAAAATGATGTCGAAAATAAAAAGAGACTGTAAAACCCATACAAACATGTCAAAAACTGTTAAGGCCTGATGGCACTTGTAGGGTTGAGTGGGGACCAAAGAGGAAGCTACTATGCAGATTAGCAGACAAAAGTCCAGTTTGCGGTACACAAGGGGTTAAACAGATCAAGGTCCAGGCAATAAGTCAAGGGCAGTCAGTGTAGTCAGGATCAAACCAAGGTCAAAATCCAGGAAAGTTATTGTAGAGCACCCACGAGTAGAACCTATATTTAGACATTGAACCCAGGTGCCTGGCATCTTTTTATGTTGGATTTTCACCCCAAAATGCAGCACAATGATGTCATCATGTGGCCATGGGCACCACCATATTGCAGTAGCAGAGCACTCCGCAATGGAGCAAAAACAATTGCATTTTTGGGATATGGAAAAAACAACTAGGAGTGTTTGGTTAGATGTCAATCAGGTTGTTTGTTCTTACACAAACTAGTATTGGCCACTTGATGATTGACTTCAATGGGACATTAAAATCAGAGCAAACATTGCACTGATTATTGCATTAACCCTATAGATTTCTGTTCCCCTTTGGGCTTATAACAAATATAAAAAATATTCTTTACTTTGCTCAAGTGGCGGGCAAAATAAGCATTAATTATCCTTCTTCAATTGTCAAGCCTTATATTTTAAATGAGTAAAAGTAAAATATGCTATAAGGCATAAAGTAGTGAAAGGCAATTGCCAATTCAGTTGGTGCAAGCAGGAGCGCCTATAGGTGCAACACACAAAGGGAACCCTGCAATGAAGGCTTAAGGCAGGTATAAAGAACAGGGATCACATGCATGATGAAAGGTGCAGTGCAAGGGAACCCAGTTCCTTACACCTGCCTTCAGTACGTTGGGCAATATCAGTGGGCTAGAGCCTATAGCAGGAGTGCCCGTACTTTACTAATGTGAGGTCTTATTTAAGTAATGATGTCCAATTATGATCTACATCCATAAAAGCATTGTTAGCATTCTGTTCCATGGAAAATATTACTTAAATATTATATTGATTTGAGAGAAATTATATTGCTATATTTAGCAAACAGCTATTTCTATGTAACCCTATCATAATCAATATCTGAATGAAAAGCATGAAACAGGACATTGATTTAGACAAGCTGTTTGTTGACAGTGACTTGAGGTCTACTGATCCCCAGCTAAAGGTTTATTGGTAGATCCCGATCTGCATCTCGGGGCACCCCTGGCCTATAGCGTCAATAATGGTATTTGCACACAATTCAGCTTGTGCAAAGAGGAGCAACGTGTAAAGATAACCCTCTAGTTACCACTTGTTCAAGGCAGGTGTAAAGTAGAAGGCTCCCTTGCACCAGAGTGCACTGTACCTTCAAGCTTAGTCCAGATGAACCACCAATTTCTTGTTAAACAGTACTTTAAATTATACTCATGCAATGGTACTAGAGTGTGTCTGTGTTTGTATCAGTTGTACAGGTAATGATACATCTGAGTTTTTTATTGAATTGTTTTCTGACTTTTACAACTTTACTTTGTATTTCTTAATGCCCTAAATGCATTTTCTTCCTCTTCTGCGCTGTCCACCTACAGCACCATCTGTTCTCTTGATCCCATGTCTTGATAACTCTCTTCTTATGGCTGTAATTGATTTTATAATACCTTTAATCTGTCCTGGCACATTGCCTCCATTCTTTAATCTTGTGTTTGTCACACCAGCCCTCAAGAAATGAATCCTGATTCTAAAACTATTGATCTGAATTGTTGTGTCGTGCATTTAAACTCAGCAACTTTACTCACAATGTTTAAGAAATCCAGCTACAATTAAACATCAAAATAAAGGAAACAAAGACATGATGGGTTAAACATCTGACACCCCACGCTGCTTCTGTTTATGAACCCAATATTTCATTGTTCTCTTCTTTCTTTTGTCCCTTGCTGTGGCCTTACTCATATTATTTCATACACCCTGCAGCCTCTTTGGGTAAGAAGAAGGACACTGGCCTCTGGTCTCCATAAAACCACTTTTCTCTTTTGGAAAATATTGTGGATAATTTTCTCATCTCTCTTTGATAAGTATACCCACTGCATTCTAGAGTAGGTATTATCATTTCTCCTTAAATCCAGACACCAGTTTCCATTGTTGTCTTCTTCAGAGGGTTATATCTGCATTTTACACCCACGTCGCTGTCTGAAAACTTGGTGCACCTATTGATACATCCCTGGGAACCTTGGAACTGCTGTCCGGCTAAGGGTCGCAATAGCTCCAGGGTTCACAAGCATCAATAGTCGCAGTTGCATACCATATATCAGAAGAGGAAGAATGGAGGCATTGGCAACCATGCAGAAATGTAGCAGCAGGTTTGGGATTACCTTAATGAATTGTATCAGTGTGTGCTCTCTATTGTGTCCATTTTAGAGCAGAAACACTTGCTTTACCTAACACGCTTGCACACATACTCCTTGTAGCAAGTCAAGACTTGCTGGAAGGTAAATAAGCAATGACATTTGCAGAATTCAAAATAAAGGGTTTTATTTACCCTCAATTATAAATCCTACATCCGGACCAACTAAAGCCTGGTCATTGTATGATATTCATAAATAATAGTTATAAATATGTTGCAATCAATGTCAAATACTGTGAAAATAGTATTTGCTTAAAAAAAAGGGTTTGCTGTTGAGAAATCCTTACCGCAAAGAATCAATGGTAACTCTTTCATTCTTCATAAGCGTCATTTGCTCATATGGTACAACATTTTGCCTTTTCAATACTGAAGTACATTTGTGGTCTGAAGAGCTTCAGATTTATGGTTCAGATTTTAGAGGCAATAGCTGTGAATGGTCTAAATCAGTGAGTTCACCCATTACATGGTCATATGACTAAAGGTTATGTTTTCTTAGGAGATATCTCAATGAGCTGGGAGGAGGACACAAATTCATCAACTTTAGTCTATATGATCTAGGCAGTGTAGACACATTTGCGCGATTCGCCACCGGTGAATAAATTCGCGAAACGGCCACGAAAATTCGCCTGTGTCAAAAAAATGGATGTCGGCGTCAAAAACGAGACGCCGGCACCATTTCATGATTTTTTCGCCGTCTTGTGAATTTCGCTGGAAATTTGCGAATTTTTGGTTGAAGCAAATTCGCCCATCACTAGATCTAATCCTGGACTTATATTTTGCACATAGGTTCAGACAGGTCCTAGTGTACTTCAAAGAATCCAGGTACATTTACAAGTATCTCATGATGGGATTTGTGAAGAAAAACTGTGATTGTTGTTTTTTAGAGTAAAAATGCTCTCTATCCTTGTGTTTATTTATTTATTACGTTTTTAAGGATTTGAATTTGCAGCATCTTTACAGTGCTAGTCACCTCTCACTTACAATCCCACCCAATGATGTGGATGTTTGAGATCTAAAGAGTGATGGGCATTAATATAGCCAAATGTTACAGGGTATGATGAGGATACAGTATGTGTCATAGCAAAGACCTAGACCTTAAAACCAAGCGGGCCCAAAGGGTCCAAATGTAAAATTTGCTGTCTCTGATACTTTTGGAACTCTGATAAGGTAACTGCTTTATATTGACCACCTTTGTTCTAAGTTAAGGGGCGTCATGACCTTAAAAATAACGTGAAACCAAAATGTTAAAAAAAACCTCTAATATCGGCATAGATCTGCAGTCAAAAGTAATAAATATTCAGTGAATACTAGACTTTTATGTATGGTGCATAAATGTCCTAACTGTGTGTCCCCATTAGCTGAGAGTTGTGTTTCTTTTAGGGTGTCTGCAGGCCAGGCTAGCAGTGAATTCCCCATCAATTGCACTTGCCTTACACAAACTTAACCCATGTGTGATGGAACTTTGTAAATTTTATCAACAGTGCCTGTGTTTTAGCCAGGAACAATACATGAGAGAAGACGTTCACAGGTAAATAACATGCACTCTCTCTGCTTTCATGGTTCTAGGAATAACATTCACATAATAGCATATAATTTACTCACATACTGTGGGTGTTCAGCTATAATATACTGTCATTTATCCATGCTTTTAGTGAGATTAACCCTAACAAATACAGAACAGTTAAATACAGATTCAAACCGATGTTTATATGGATGTAATTGCCTTCTATACATTACATGTAATTTCATGCAGAATGAGAATGGAGGAGAAATGTTCCATATTTGTAAAAAGAGTATTTATTTATGTTGTTTTCCTTAAGAACATTGAAATAAAATATTATCGACGGGATCATTGTGTTCATTTGCAGATAACCCCCTTCTCTTCTCATTTATACCTAAGTGTTAGCCACAATGTTGTTTGCCGTAGCCAAGGAAAATCAAATTCTACATAGATAGCAATTTAATTAAAAGCAGTCAGTGACCAGTAAGGGACAAGGCAATGGGTGAGGGCGAGATCAAAAACAGAATAGGACAGAGTGCACAAAGAATCAGAGTAGATTGGAGAGTGATGGAAGAGGTGATGGAAGAGGTGTACAGAGACAACAGATTGGGTTGTGCAAACATAGAGACAGAAGAGAGTGGAGCAGGAAGGAGTGACCATAGAGACAGTAGAGACTAGAGTGAGATGGAGCAAGAATAGCGACAGAACAAGTCCAAATGAGCAAATCAGGCGGCACTCCGGACAGGTTTGAGGAGGTTTTATTGTAACATTTGAGGTAACAGCATAGAATCAGAACAGACTAGAGTGGAATGGAGCAAGCATAGAGACAGAACAGATTTGAAAAGCTGGCAGGACCAGGTAGAGCAAGAGCCAGAAGACAAGCCCCAGTGCTCCAGCAACAACAATGTTGAGGGCATGATATGGGTTTAAATAAGACACCCCAGTTCTTATTGGCTTGCCTTGTATAACTAATAAGGCTGCTGGCACACTGTATTGTAATATAGTTAACTATAGCCTATGATATTCTGCTTGTCCAAGAAATCATCCAAGCTCCTCTTAAAGGGGAAGGAAACCTAGTTGGCCCAAAAACCCTCCCGTGTGTTGCCCACCCTCCCTCCGCCCCCCTGGCCTACCCGTCCCGCTGGGCAAATGCCCCTAACTTGTTACTTACCCTTCTGCGCAGGTCCAGTCCAGGGAGTTCACAGACGACATCTTCTTCCACGCGATCTTCTTCCTGCTTTGACCGGCGCATGCGCAGTAGGAGCATTTCGCCAGTATGATCTACTGCGCATGCGCCAAAAGTAGATTGTGACTTTTGGCACATGCGCAGTAGATCCGTACCGGCGTTAATGCTCCTACTGCGCATGTGCCAAAACGCCGTTCAAAGCAGGAAGAAGATCACGTGGAAGAAGATGTCATCTGTGAACTCCCTGGACTGGACCTGCGCAGAAGGCTAAGTAACAAGTTAGGGGCATTTGCCCAGCGGGACGGGTAGGCCAGGGGGGAGGAGGGAGGGTGGGCAACACACGGGAGGGCGGAGGGTTTTTGCGCCAACTAGGTTTCCTTCTCCTTTAAAGGCATCAATAGAATCAGCATCACAACATCACCCGGCAGTGCAATCCATAACCTCACTGTGAAGAACCCCCTAATCTGCTTCAAATGAAAGTTCTGTTCCATTAGTCTGATGGGGTGGCCTCTGATACGGTGATCCTCTTTATAAGAAAAAAAGACCCCCGCTATCTGTTTATAATGCTATAATGTACTTGTAGAGTAAATGGGAAAGAAGCACAAACAGATTAGATTCACCAAAAACTTCAGCTTCCTTCCTGGTTCAGTAGTTAGGGACGAGCAGCCAGTAATTGGGGTGCTCCTAGTTTGAACCCCTGTAGAACCTGATACATACACCCTATGTTTAATTAGGCTTCAGTCACATATTAAAAAGTCTTTCTCTTGTTGTCCACCTTTAAATAAACATTGTTTTAATAAAAAAACAAATCAGTTGCATTGTGAGATAAAACATTTTTAATCTACTTCAGGAACTGTGTTCAATCATATCCCTGGTACATGAAAAATGCTATTTACATCTGTGAGAAAATGAAAAGAAAATCCCATTTGCGTAGTGAGTATTTTATTGAATCTACATGGGGTGGGGGGTGGGGCTGCATTATTAAGTGCTAGAGTTTAAAGGAACCCCAAAGATAAAGGGGCAGATTAATCAAAGGTCAAGGTGAATTTTTGAATGAGAAAAATTTGAATTTCGAGCAATTTTTGTGTATTCCGACAAGGAAATGGTCCAAATTCGATTTGAATTTGAAAAAAATGCAAAAATTTGAATATTGAAATTTATCATATACTGTCTCCTTAAAAATTCAACTTCGAGCATTGGCCATCTAAAACCTGCCAAATTGCTGTTTTAGCCTATGGGGGACCACCTAGAACCTATGTGGAGTCAATTGGTGGACTTTGAAAAATTTATTTTTTTTGGGGGGAAAACTTTGAATTGAATTCGATCGATTGTGCTATTCCTTCAGTTTGTATGATTGGAATTCGCCTGAATACGGACCTATTTGATAGAAAACTGACCTATTCAACCCAAAAAATCTTTGAGTTAATTTCGGTTGGTCTTTTTAAATTAGAATTTCGAAGTTTTTCAAATTCTAAATGCGACCCTTGATAAATATGCCCCTAAATGCCTCAATGTCTCATTGCCGGGAGAACCATAGGAACAAATCTGTTGGTCACTTTGCAAGAACTGCATTTAAAGAAAAGCAAATGGGGGTAATTTAAGGATTGAGTCCAATGGAAGATCAACTAGCCTTGATCCCCCCAACTAAACAAGTCTTTGCCTTGGTTGTGGATCAAGTCCTTTCATATGGGGAGACCTCACATTTGCATAGAGATGGTATTGGCAGATGGATAGATCAACTGCCATTATCTGTCCAAACTATATGCTAAAGTGACCATACATGTACATAGGGTATCAAGTCAACCCATTGCTTCAAGTATGGCTACCTTAAAGGGATGATTTGAACATGTAAACATGTTTTTAATAATATAACCTCTCCATCATATAAGTAAAGATAAGCCCAGTATTCCTGTGCCACCAATGCAGTAACCAACATCCAAAATACGTGTAGACATTACCGACCTCTAAGGACAAGTGGTGCCTCAGGCCAGTAATTCTATTTAAAAAACAACAGTACATCAAAAAAAAGTATTTTTGAAAATGTCATATTCCTGGTTATCAGACAAGAGGATTGATTTACTAACACTGGGCAAATCTACACCAGTGCAGTAACTCATAGCAACCAGCCAGCAATTACCCAGTCTACTAAAGGCAGAATAATAATTGCAAATTTCTGATTGGACAATATAGGGCAGATCAATCAAAGGTCGAAGTGAAAATTCAAATGAAAAAGATTTGAATTCTGAGCTATTTTTTGTGTATTTCGACTAGGGAATAGTCCAAATTCAATTTGAAGTTGAAAAACAAATCGAAAATTTGAATTTCAAAATGTACTGCCTCTTTAAAACTTCAACTTCAACCATTTGCCATCAAAAAACCTGCTGAATTGCTGTTTTAGCCTATGGGGGACCTCCTAGAACCTATTTGGAGTCAGTTGGTGGACTTTGAAAAATCGAAGTTTTTTTCATACGATTCAAATTCAAATGAATGCAGACTATTCCCCCGAAGAAAAAAAAAACTATTCGTCATTTTTTATCCGAATTATGAGGTGATGGGATTTTAAAAAAACTCCCATCACCTCAAAATTCGTCGCATGATAAATCTGCCCCTATGTGTCTGGGCTAAAAGACCAATGTTAGTAATGAGCCTGAAAAAGTTACTATTTTTTTTATATGTTCCTTATTAATGAGCCTGAAGAAGATACTATTTTTTTTATATATCCTTTATTTATATTTTTTAACATGTTTTAACAAAGTAAAAAAGAGAAAAATGTTTTTATATAAGATACTATTTTAGCCCCACCTACCCGTTACCACTTAAAAATAAAAAAACATTTAATTAATTAAAATGTATTTAATTCATTAATAAATTAATGTTAATTTTTTTTAGATATATGGAAATATTATCTTTATGCTTTTGTGCCCGATAATCTACATATACAGGGTTTAAATATAAAATACAATGAACACCCTGCATTAAATATAACATGATCTGCAATCCCTGCTATGTGCTCTAAGATCTCTTCTCTTTTGTTTTTTTTTACAGCTTTAAAGCAAAAATGCCTTGCAAAAATCTGCAATTCAATCAAAATTCCTGAAGAAATTATTGGAGATGAGAGGACTTAGTTTATTTTTGCAAAAATTTACTAAAATATAAAATTAGTGGATAATTTAGTTCATAAATATTTCTTTTGAAAATGTTGGCAGTACAATAAATATGATGTCAAATGTGTTGTATAAAAAAACTGATTAATCACGAATAAACTTTCAAAATGCCTTATAAGTTTTTTATTAAATAATTGAATTTTCAATGTTCAAAATTTTAATAAAAAATAAATAAAATCTTAATAAAATAATGTTTCATATAGAACAAAATCACATTTCTTTTTTTTTTTAAATTAATTCAATTGAAATTTCCCTGTAGATTTGGAACTATACATTATGGATGTTGGATGACACAATTAGGGACCTATTTATAAAGTTGTGTAAAATATGTTATGGCAAAAAAAGTGTGAAATATATGAAGTATTTATAAACTATTTAGAAGAAAATTCTGCATAAAATTATTAATTCACTTTATAAATTCAGGTATGGGACCAATTATCCAGAATGCTCAGGCTTCCAGATAATGGGTCTCCTTAATTTGGATCTTTATTCTTTAAATCTACTAGAAAATCATGTAAACATTAATTAAACCCAATAAAATGGTTTTACATCCAATAAGGATTAATTATATCTTAGTTGGGATCAAGTACAAGCTACTGTTTTATCATTATAGAGAGAAGGGAAATCGTTTTTAAAAATTTGGATTATTTGGATAAAATTGAGTCTATAGGAGACAGCCATTACGTCATTTGGACCTTTCTGGATAAACGGTTTCCAGATAACGTATCCCATACCTGTATATGTAAATTCACACCACTTGGGTATGAAAATAGCTTGACGCATTGTATATTTCAATGTCATTTTATTGTGCATCTGTAAATATTGGAAATATTCACCTTATTGAATTCCAGATTTAAAATCATGTCATGTTTATATTGTGGTTTTGTTTTTCAAAGATGGATTCATTTTTTTTTTAATTGATTCAGCTTTAATTTAGGTATAACAATTAGAATAAGATGCTCATAATGTAAGGAATTATCCATCTGTTGGGGTTTGAACCTGGGACCTTTTGTACTGTAGCCTGTTCCCCTACCTCTTTACTATTCTGGCAGGTTTGAGGTATGGGCAGGGCCGGAACTAGGGGTAGGCAGAAAAGGCACCTACCTAGGGCGCAAAGATGTGGAGGCACTGGGCAGGTACCTAATAAAACGTTTTCTGCCTACCCTTCTCTGCGCTCTCGCTCCCATTCTCACTCCTCCCTTCTTGAACTTCCCCCTCCCTCCGTCACTACCTCCCGTGCCCTTCCCCTTGGTAACTTGCCTGGTTATTGCGCGAATGTGCTCTTGCGCATGCGCACAATTGCGAGCGTGCACTTCTCATTGCATGTCTGCGCGAAGCGTTCCGGGCGCGCACAAGGGCGGGGTTATCCTGACGGCTGCCTAGGGCGCTCTGTCAGCACGGCCCGGCCCTGGGTATGGGGTTACCCTTTTCTGAGAATCCTATGACTAGCCCTAGCGCTGTTAATTACTCAGTTGCTCTGTGTTAACCGGCAGGTGTAGCCTATTCTTTATTAGCTCCGAGCAGAAGGCCCTTATAAAAACCAAGTACTAGCTTCCCTCCCTGCCAGTTCATAGTTCTGTTTCCTGCTGGTCATCTGGTCATTGTTCCTGTTGCCTATCTCCAGTTTGACCCTGTTCCAGGACTCTCCCCCATGCTGAAGTTCCCGAATCCTGTCTTCCTTTGTGGCTGAACTGGACTTTTGTTGTTAATTTTACTCCTGAGCCATTAAGTTGCTTCTCTATCTTTGTTGGCTAATACACACCTGTTTGCAAGAATCTTTACCAGCCTACTCCCTCTTAGTTACACTTTAAATACTGACCAGTAGCCCTGCTGGCCATTCCAGTGTGGGGTTTGGGCTACTGGGCATGACACATGCATGGGCAAATATTGCTATGTACAAGTCATGGTAAGAAAAATCAAATATTTTGAAATACATTTCTAAAAGGCAAATAAAAGCAGCTCATTGTTTGAAATCACAGAATGACAATAAATAAAATGTTTCTTTGCAAAAGGGGAATCAGAACCACTGTAAGCCCTGTAGAAATGGACGCTAGGTTCAGATGATGGAAAAGGTCAAAACTATTTTTCGAATTGAAAAAAAATGTAGTTTTATAGTTCCTATTTTGAGTCACAAAGGATTGTTCACGGAAGCAAATAAAACAAATCAAAGAAATTCAGCCTCTTTCGGGAATGCAGTGTTCCCCAGCACAGAATTTCGCTTTAACATTCCAAATTATTACTACTCTGCAGGCATGGCTTGAATGGCTAAATAACCCCTATGCGGCTCATTCAAAATGGACAAGTGCTACTAAATAGTGATGGGCGAATTTGCGCTGTTTCACTTTGCCGAAAAATTCGTGAATTTACCACGAAATTCGCAAAACGGCGCCAGCGCCTAGTTTTTGACGCCGGCGTCTGTTTATTTTTTGACGCGGCGACCTTTTTTTTGACGCTTGTGAATTTTTACCAGCGAATTTTTGCAGCCGTTTCGCGAATCGCGCAAATTCACTGCGAATTTGCGCCTGGCGAATAAATTCGCCCATCACTACTACTACACCCCTTTCCTTTAAATCTGTAGAGTAATTGGGAGACAAGTAGATTTTCTTGTATTCAGAGGGGCATGTTTTACCTGTTCATCATTTTCCGGGGTCTAATAAAGCTAGTAAACAGCTTTTGAACCTATGAGATAAAAATATAGGATTTTAACATGCATTAAGGAATTGTGGGTATAAATGTAAAAAGAGTTCTTCTATTATGGTTCTCCATAGCAGTGTTTCCTTTTCTTACTAAGCAGTATGAAGTAATGTCTTTCTGTATAATGACATTCATAACTTTCAGGGAGCTTCCTTGTTACCTTAGAACAGGGGTTGGGAATTATGTTGTGAATGCACTTTCTGTATCTTTAGTTTAATTGGGGTCCTCTATAAATACTCTTTAAGTTGTCCTTTAGAACAATCATCCACCTTGCCCCCAATGTTACCATAACTTAATGGTCAGTTAGGCCTTCTTTAAGTCATAAAAGTTATATAGAAATATTGGTTTACATATACACTTCCTCAGTTCCAGGCGTATCCAAGGCAGCAGCTGAGCAGTCAACACAAGGCAATAAGGTAACATATACGTAAAGAAACATTGATGTCATGGTTCTATAGTTCCAGGGGTATCAACTGCCCCATCCCTTAGCTCATAACAAGGTTACAGATACATAGTACCTTGGGCTAACAGTCACCCTGCTATAGTTCCAGGGGTACCCAGGGTACAAATAAGCACTCACCCCAAATCTCCCCCTAACTGGCCTTCAGGCTGGGCCCCTTAGCTCATAACAAGGTTACAGATATATAGAAACATTGGGGTGTCACCCTGCTATATAGTTCCAGGGGTACCCAGGGTACAAATAAGCACTCACCCCAAATCTCCCCCTAACTGGCCTTCAGGCTGGGCCCCTTAGCTCATAACAAGGTTACAGATATATAGAAACATTGGGGTAACAGTCACCCTGCTATAGTTCCAGGGGTACCCAGGGTACAAATAAGCACTCACCCCAAATCTCACCCTAACTGGCCTTCAGGCTGGGCCCCCTTAGCTCATAACAAGGTTACAGATATATAGAAACATTGGGGTAACAGTCACCCTGCTATAGTTCCAGGGGTACCCAGGGCACAAATAAACACTCACCCCAAATCTCCCCCTAACTGGCCTTCAGACTGGGCCCCCTTAGCTCATAATAAAGTTACAGATATATAGAAATATTGGGGTGTCACCCTGCTATAGTTCCAGGGGTACCCAGGGCAATAAATAAGCACTCACCCAAATCTCACCCTAACTGACCTTCAGACTGGGCCCCCTTAGCTCATAACAAGGTTACACATATATAAAAACATTGGGGTGTCACCCTGCTATAGTTCCAGGGGTACCCAGGGCAACAAATAAGCACTCACCCCAAATCTCCCCCTAACTGGCTGTCAGACTTGGCATGCATCTGGCGCCACATGGGTCTACAGTTTGGAACCCTCTGTTTTTGAAGAAGGTGAGCTAGTAATTCCAAGGGAAAGGATCCTACATAATAGAAAGCTCTAACCTGACAGTCATACACATTGTAAATGGAATAAAACTTTTCTTTTTACTTAAAACAATTGGGCTTATTTATAAATACTGGGCACAGCTGCACCTGGGCAGTATCCCATAGCAACCAATCAGTGGCTGGCTTTTTTTAAACCAGCTGCAGGCTGGCCAATGAAAACAAATATCAGATTTGTTGCCATTGATTACTGGCCAGGTACAGATTTGCCCAGTGTTTATAAGTAAGTCCCAATGTCTTTTCCTAAGTTTTTTCATTACATACACTTCACATGAGCACAATTTATGAAGGAGTAAGCTGTACAACTGTCACATGTTGCTACATCTCTGCCAACAATGCCCCTTGCCCCTTCTTAGTTGCTTCCATTGCTGTCAAGGGCAACTCTTTGTACAGTATCTCAAGTACAGAGGTATACAAATACCATAGTGGAGTGAAATTAAATGTAATTCTTGGTCAATTAATCTCAGCTCCTCAGACACTGCTTCAGGTACTTTTAGATATGAGATCCTACTGCACCAGCCCAGAGCAGCCCCAAGTCAGTGATGATCCAGGTCTTCAAAGTGGTGCTCAAGAGCTCCCCATCTTCTTTCCATAGAGCATCAATGAGCTCAATGTGCTTTTGTCTGCTGCTTACGAGTCATCATCATTAGTAGAAAGTGAGGTTACATTACTAATAGAATATTATGTGATTCTGCTGCAGAGTGCACTGGTTCTCCATGAATCTGAATTAATACTGGTCAGCCTATCAATGAAACCTATATTGTGTATTGTGTGTCAGTCCCTAAGCTCAGGTAAGAGAAAGCAGCACAGAGCATGTGTTGGGAATCAGCAGAAAAGAAGATGGGGAGCTACTGGGGCATCTTTGGGGGCACAGATCTTCCTGCTAAAGGGCTGTGGTTGCCTTGGGCTGGTAAAAAAAAGACAAACCTCTAAATGTACTTTCTCTTGCAATAAATATAAGTGCAGCATGGAATATCTAGACATTTTGAGCTTTATTCATAAATTGTTAACATATTCTACCGCACTGTGCAACATAGACGAAGACTAAAGACATATTGGCCGTGTTTACAAACCGTGGTACCAACAATAGCAAGTGTGACCCCAGCAGCTTTCTAAGCGCTTCTACCAAGTGACAAACGAGACATATACATCGTGGTGGAATAGAATTCTCAAGTACATTTCCAACAGGAGCCATTGCCTTGTGTTACCGGCGTTCCGTAGTGAAAGTGCAGACAAGGGCCACAATGCAACCAACAGCATCTGTTTTAAACAGAGGAGTAACACAGACATGTGGCTCAGTTGATGTCCAACTTTAATATATTTTTTTTATCATCATAATGCAATGATATACAACTAGAAAACAGACAAATCAACAGGCTGTCATAGTAAGGAACAAGTATATTCGATCTCGACATATATATATTCTGCCTATCGTCATAAGAACAAGCCTAGATAACCCCAGAGACTAACATAGCAAACTGGCACAAGTATGTTTTATCTAAACATTCATACTCTGCCTATACTTATAAACACTAACCTGTTTTAAACAGAGGAGTAACACAGACATGTGGCTCAGTTGATGTCCAACTTTAATATGAGCCTCAGGCCCTGGATCTCCTCAGAACATTGCAATAATAACAGAGCTCCCTCTAGTGGCAGCCTTATCATTGTGCTGTTTGGAGGTCTGAGTTTAACCCTGTCACACACTCCCCCTCTTCCATTAAATGTCTCCTGACATTTCACAAATACAGTTCAATCATAGTTCAGATCATAGCAATCGGCATATGTTCTTGGCAAAAAGTATGAACAGGAGGGTATTGGTAAAGGTATATAGTTAGGCCTATCTGTTTCTGGGGAATTACAGTGCTGTTTGATCACATTTGCCTGAACATTCCATTTTTGAAAAGAGGGTTTTCCAAGGGTCTCATATGTGAATATCTCCTTTGGTTTCCTTGTTCTCTGGGGATAGTCTGATTGTCGTGGAGGACTGTCCTTTCTCTGTTCTTCCAGGACATTTGGCATAACTGTGTCGTAGTCACATTGTAACTCTGGTTGTTGTAAAGATGGTGCTCTATTCCCTTCTGTTGATTCTACAGGCAAGTCTTGGACTTCCTTATCCGATAGGCTGTGGCGTTCCAGCTGTTCTTGTACAAATTCCACAGGCAGGTCTTGAGCATTTTCCTCTATCATTCTATGGTTTTCCAGCTGTTCTTGTGTGTCATTACAGTCCCTAGGATAAAATTCTTCAGCCTCAGCTCGTAGCTGGGGAGTAACACATTGCTCGCTATGTTGGAAAAGTTCAGGACAGAAGTAATACCCTTCATCTGAGGAATCTGACTCTGCGTTCTCTGAATTGTTGTTTACTTCAGCTCTAACCACTGGTCTGGTGAGAGTCCTCTTCTGTGATTCCTTTGGCTTATTTTCCAGGGGTAACTCTCTGACAGGAAGCAGCAAATTGCGATGAATCACTCTGGTTGGTTTATTACCTTTCTCTGATTCAACTTTATAAATATGTTCTGGCCCTATCTGTTCAATCACCCTGCATACTTCTTTCTCCCAGTAAGTGCGGAGTTTTCCTGGCCCTCCCCTCTCTGACAGATTTCTTACAAGAACACGGTCACCAGGCTGGCAGAGCAACTCCTTTGACATGCTTGTCATAGTACCTTTTCCCCTTTTGAGATGACTTTTGGCTGTTCTCCGAGGCAATTCTGTAAGCTTCCTTCATTTTTGAAGCCCATTTCTCAGCATAGTGTTGAGGTGATGCCGCTTCATTCTCATCATCCAGGTCAAATATCAGATCTATTGGTAGACGAGGTGCCCTACCATATAGCAGGTAGTAAGGGGCATAGCCAGTTGCAGCATGCCTGGTACAGTTATACGCATGAACAATGTGTGGTAGATACTCTTTCCACTGAGCTTTCCTCTCCTCTTCTAAAGTCCGGAGCATTTGTAAAAGTGTTCTGTTCAATCTCTCTACTGGGTTGCCTTGTGGATGGTACGGTGTTGTCCTAGAATGGGCTATTCCTGACAACTGCCTCAATCTTCTAAAGAGGTGGTTCTCAAATTCTTTGCCTTGATCATGATGTAATTTTTCAGGATATCCAAATATAGGGATGAAATTGTCGAAAATCTTCTCTGCAGCTGTTTTTCCTGCTTTGTTTCGAGTAGGATATGCCTGGGCAAAGCGAGTGAAATGATCCATGACTACCAGTATGTATTCATAGCCACCTCTGCTCTTCTCTAGGTGAAGGAAATCCACTGAGACAAGTTCAAAGGGGGCACTTGTGTTAATAGAACCCATCGGTGCCCTATCCGGTACTGTTGGACGCTTCTGTTGAAGGCAGCTACATCTTTTAGTAACATAGTCCGTTATCTGTTTCTGCATGAAAGGCCAGTAAAATCTTTCTCTTGCAAGCTGCATCACTTTGTCTACTCCACAGTGGCCCATGTCATTATGTAAGTGTTTCAACACTATTGGAGTTAATTTCTCTGGAACCACTATTTTGTTCTGCCGTAGTAAGAGGTTCTCTTTCACACTCAGTTTGCCCCAATCATGTACAAGTTGTTTTCCTCTCCTGTCCAGGTTCCTTTTGTCTTCCTTTGAGGGTACTTTCTTCTTCATTTTTAGATCCATTACCACTTGGATAGCTTTGTCTTCTGACTGAGCAGTTCTGAGCTTATCCCTTGTAATAATTTCCTGAGGGTCAATATCTTGAAATTTTTCTTCAATTTGTGGTTCTAGGGCTAATGACATGGCCCAAAGATCTGCTTCATCACTCCCTGCCTTGCTTCCTGTCCATATAGCAGAGATAGTCTGTGGCGTGATCACGTTTACGAATTCATCTTCATCTTCAGCAGTGTTTAACGGCATTCTAGACAGAGTATCAGCATCTGCATTTTTCTTACCTGGACGATATTTAATATCAAAATGAAAATCAGCTAACTCCCCTACCCATCGGTGTCCCACACTATTTAGTCTTGCTGAGCTGAGAACATAGGTCAGTGGGTTATTGTCTGTAAAAACAGTGAAAGAGGGAGCATAGTACAGATAGTCCCGAAACTTATCACAAATGGCCCACTTCAAGGCCAAGAATTCCAGTTTTCCTGAGTGTAGGTGATAATTTTTTTCAGTGGGTGTCAGTGTCCGTGAACCAAATCCAATAATACGCAGTTTATTCTCCTGATGTTGGTAAAGCACTGCACCTAGCCCATCTTGTGATGCATCAGTATGCAAGATAAATGGCAGATTAAAGTCTGGATAAGCAAGAATTGGAGGTTTGGTTAGCAACACTGTTATCTTGTCAACAGTTTCCTGATGCTTTGCTGTCCACCGAATGGAGGTTCCTGATGGTAACTGTTGTTTTCTTCCTATCCTCACATGCCGTTTCTCATTTGCTACATCATTTTTACTTATTTTCTTAGATTCGTTCTTTGTTTGCAGCGAGTCATACAGAGGTTTAGCAATTCTGGAGAAGTTCTGAATAAAACAGCGGTAATAACTTAGGAACCCCAGTAGTTTCCTCACATCTCCCACTGTCCTTGGTGTTTTCTCTCTGACTGCCTGAATTGCTTCTGTATCCTTTGGGTCCATTCGAATTCCTTTGCCTGACACAAGTCTTCCTAGGAACCTCACTTCTCTTTTGAAAAGTTCACACTTATTTGGTCTCAACTTTATTCCATATGCACGCATTTTCTGAAAAACCTTTCTTAGAACTTCAATATGTTCTGGAAAAGTCTTAGAATAACACAGAACATCATCTAGATAGGGCGAGCAACATTCATCTCTCAAATCTTCCAGAGTCTCTTCCATACACCTTTGGAATGCTGCTGGGGCATTCGTCAAGCCAAAAGGGATTCGCACCCATTCATGTAACCCCCATGGTGTACTAAATGCTGTCATGTGCCTTGACTCGTCAGAGATAAAGCCTTGATGGTAAGCACTTCCCTGATCCAAGATTGAGAACCATGAGAATCCACTCAGATTATCTAGAAGATCTTGAACTCGTGGTAGGGGATGCTTATCAGGTACAGTCTTCTTATTTAGCTCTCTGAAGTCGATGCACAGTCTCAAGCTGCCATCTTTTTTCCGGACACATACCACAGGTGAGGAGTAAGATGATTTTGACTTGCGTATCCACCCCCTCTTCATTAGCTTCTGAATATAGTCCTTCACTTCCTGATATAAGGGTCTTGGTATGGAGTTGTAGGACTTCTGTACTGGTATCTTGTCTCTTAAATTAATCTGCAGATTCAGATTAGGAATACACCCAATTTCTCCCTCCTCTCTTGCAAAAATGTCAGACTCCTCAGATAACATCTGCCTAGCAAGCGTCTGCTCTTCTTCCGTGAGATGCTGTAAATCCACTGGCGGATTCCATTTCTTGCCCCGGGAGCTTTGGGCCTTTGCTTGCATCATGGATACTTCATGTTTACTTCTTTTCTGTACCGCTTGTTTTGCAGGTTTAATATAATCCACAGAGATCTCTTCCATAATTGGGTAGATCATGCCTAACTCAGTCCGTGGTTGAATGTATACAGTATGCTTAGTGGTATTCTGAACGGGAATTTTTATCTGTTTTGTTCGCCCTCTGTGCATCTTCACAAGTATAGGGAATGCTTCCAAACCCTCAGGACATTGACTGGGCAATAATGGCTCAAACAGCACTGTTTCCTCTCCCGGCCAGGAGCGAATATTACACAGAATCTCACATGATTTCCCTTTCCGAACCTTAATGCTTTGACTTCCCGTATATATGCTACGTACCAACTCTTTATCTTTACTCGTGGATGACAATACAAGACCCACCAAAGCATTTGCTTTACATTTTTTTACATGCAATGCCTCACTTAATAGTATTGTGACACTATTTTCATCAGAGTTAGCACGGTCAGCATTTTCTTTAATCAATTCTTCTATTGCATTAAACCCTATGATTGGAGTGAGCGAGCAGTGTTGGCTAACTAGCATGGGTACAAACATGGTTACCTTTTTACCATTATTCTCAATTTTAAGTTCCAGCTCAACCCACCCATCATAGGGAACAACAGAACCATTTGCCGCTCTAATTGTTAAGCATTCATTTTCTCCTAACAATTTTTCAATAGGTTGTACTGTAGTGTGCTTTTGGTATTGTTTTAGCCAGTTTGCAGCTACAATACTTATTTGTGACCCTGTGTCAACAAGTACTTTTGTGGACACACCTCCCAAATTACAAGTAAGCAAACATTTATTTCCTATGAGCCTGGCTACTTTCCTTCTGTCCCAACTCTTTGGTGGGTGAGGCATTTCACTGGGTTGTGTAATGGTTTGGGACTTGTCTTGAGAACTGATCACTGGTTGTCCCTCACCTGTGACCATTCCTCGTTTCCCGAGAACCTTTTCTGTTTCATGCAGCCACGTGCACTGTGACCATCCTGACCACATTTAAAACAATGCCAACATTTATCTTTACCCTCATGCACACATTGTTTACATTTATACACTGTCTTGGTTTTAACACTGTCATTTAATACCTTCATAGGTCCAGGTTCATTCTTTTTTTCAGCGCCTGCCTGTAGCAGAGATTGTACATGCTTTGTAAGAGCAGCTACTTGCGCTGTTAATTTTACCAATGAGGTTTGATCGTCACTAGTATGGTTTATGGACTCTCTTACATCCTGTACCTGAATAACATTTGCGGTAGTCAGCTTGGATCTGCCTGTGCTACTTAATCTGACTTGCCTCTCTGCTTCTATTCTGGCTAGTTTAGTGACTGTTTCTAGGAGCACTTCATCACTTGTTAATAAGTCTGAAATATATGGCTTAATCTCTCTTCTAATGTCACTATATTTCTCACTTAACCCCTGATATAACGTGTGGAGAAACACTCCTTGCACCAAGTTCTTATCATAAGTAACTGCAGCACCAACTTGTTGAGAAGACCACAATACTTTCTGTTTTAGTCCCATAATTCTATACACAAACTGCTGCGGAGTTTCTTTATCATGCTGTTTAGCATTCATCAGTTCCTGGAACAAGTCAGTGCTGCTCCTGTCCTGGAGATGTGAGCGCAAAAACCTTTTAAGCTCAGCAACAGAAAGATCCTCCTTGTTAACCAGCATTTCCTTAAAAGTTCCCGGTTTCACAGCTTTCAGCACAGTTCTAATGATTTCTGACTCTGAGTATCTTTCTTGTATACCTTCATCAATCTGTTTGCATACACTGCTATATGTAAGTTCAGAGTCCCAGTCTGAAATTTGACCGCCATAAATTTTAAACTCTTTTCTTGGCAGGTAAGCTGCTAAGTCCTTTAAGGTAAACCCACTTTCTGTCATTTGCAGTGTTCTTTCCTGTGTGTGGATTGTGCTGTGCTCTCTGTCCCTGCTTACATGGGGGGTGTCAGAGTTTCTTTCTCCTAGCAAAGACTCAGCCAGCTCTCTAATCTGGAGCAGATATGCCTTACCACTGTCCTCCATGCTGCCCACTGCTTCTCCCTGTATGTGTTCCAGAATGTACTCACAGATCTCCTGCTCACTTGAACCTGTAGCTTGGGGAACTTCTTTCCCAGCATCTCCCTGAATCTGTACAGCAAGTGAGTGCAACTGATCCTCAGACAATGTGTGCAGAAGCTTCTGCACCTGCCACTGCAGCTTCTTTACTGAAGTAGTGTCAGCCATCTCAGAGCCTGTGTAGCTTGCTTGAAGCCTTTTTCTCTCCCACTTTGCTGTAATGGCCACCTTCTCCCTCTGTGACTGCCTTGCACGATGATTACAGAATCCCGGACGAGCCCCCAAATGTTACCGGCGTTCCGTAGTGAAAGTGCAGACAAGGGCCACAATGCAACCAACAGCATCTGTTTTAAACAGAGGAGTAACACAGACATGTGGCTCAGTTGATGTCCAACTTTAATATATTTTTTTTATCATCATAATGCAATGATATACAACTAGAAAACAGACAAATCAACAGGCTGTCATAGTAAGGAACAAGTATATTCGATCTCAACATATATATATTCTGCCTATCGTCATAAGAACAAGCCTAGATAACCCCAGAGACTAACATAGCAAACTGGCACAAGTATGTTTTATCTAAACATTCATACTCTGCCTATACTTATAAACACTAACCTGTTTTAAACAGAGGAGTAACACAGACATGTGGCTCAGTTGATGTCCAACTTTAATATGAGCCTCAGGCCCTGGATCTCCTCAGAACATTGCAATAATAACAGAGCTCCCTCTAGTGGCAGCCTTATCATTGTGCTGTTTGGAGGTCTGAGTTTAACCCTGTCACACTTGCATTAATGTACTTACATGTGCTTCAGTATCGTGTTATGTCTGTTTGCAGATCGAGCTAAGATTCCACCTTCTGGTTCATGACGGAGACATGAACGAAGTATCAATTAAGATGAGTTGCTTCATCAATTATTGAGTTTACCATGGTAAAAAATGAAAACGACATTGTGACTTCACATCAGAATCCCGTTTCCATTGTGTATTTGTAGAACCGATCTCATTGAACACTCCAGTTAATTAGTCATTAACGTCAGTTCTGCTGGATCATGCAATTGCGTAGAATATTTACTATATATTTGATTGTATAGAAATGGATTGCTTTAACTTCGAAATGGATGACTTTGGGAACTTGCTGCGGGAACTTATCAATTATTCAGTGTGAGTTAAAACTATCTCACAGAGCTCTAATGAAAGGGGAAATATTGCAGCAGCCACATGAATTTCCGCAATAATGAGGAATCATTTTTTGACAGCCATACAACTTACCTCCACCCCTTTCATTCCTTCCTGAGGAAAGTATATACTGTAATTAGAAGGTATTTACTGTGAATTTAGTAGAGGTTATAAAACATAGTTACATAGTTAGGTTGGGTTGAAAAAAGACCAAAGTCCATCAAGTTCAACCCCTCCAAATTAAATCCCAGGGCACCTATCAAAACTGTGAGGAATCCCACAGGTCAGGCGCATCTTCTTACCACTTCTCACTTTGGTTCCTCTATTGCGCAAACGCGCTGTTCGTTGGGAGTGATGTTGTGCCACGAGTCATGACGTCACATAGTACATGGTGACATCACAAACATGTGCATCACACACAAAGTGGGATTTGCCCTGTAATTGGCCCTTTTCCTTGTTGATCATTTCTGGTTGTTCCTGATTGGTTCGCTAAACCTTTAAAAATATCTCTCTCTCACTTCCCCTTGCCTTAGCTGGATTCTGGTTCTTCGTCTGTTTGCTTGTCTAGTTTTTGACGCTCTGCCTGGCAACTCTGCTCTACTGATTCTTGCTGCCTGACCTTGGCCTGTTCCTGTTGAAGTCTCTGCCTCCTCCTTGCCTGCACTGCGTTTGCCCTTGAAGTGTCCAGGTGCCTTGTCCTTCCCCTGCAGAAATTTCCAGGGCCCCAAAAGTAAGTCGGCGAAGACTGGGGTCGGCAGGGGTTCCCCCTATTACACAGAAGGGTTTTCTCCAGCAGTTCTCCACACTAACGGAGCGTTACATCCACATCCACTGAAATTCTATATACTGTACTAATTAATTGTAGATTGTAGTGTCACTATAGCATTGAATGCTTGTCAAAGAAATCATCCAAGTCCCTCTTATAGTCATTAACTGAATCAGCATCACAACATCACCCGGCAGTGCATTCCACAACCTCACTGTCCTCACTGTGATGAACCCCCTACGTTGCTTCAAATGAAAGTTCTTTTCTTCTAGTCTGAAGGGGAGGCCTCTGGTACGGTGATCCACTTTATGGGTAAAAAGGTCCCCTGCTATTTGTCTATAATGTCCTCTAATGTACTTGTAAAGTCTAATCATGTCCCCTCGCAAGCGCCTTTTTTCCAGAGAAAACAACCCCAACCTTGTCAGTCTCCCCTCATAATTTAACTCTTCCCTCCCTCTAACCAGTTTAGTTGCACTTAGTCTCTGCACTCTCTCCAGCTCATTTATATCCCTCTTAAGGACTGGAGTCCAACAAATGCACAATTTTGCATATCCTTCTTCTATGTATACAATATACCTAGTAACAGTGCACTCCTAGATCTGGATTATATATTTATAAAATGGACACATGAGGCAGCATTTTCCCTACAATCCTACCCCATTTACAGCTATAAGCGGAGTTGTGGCCAATTCATCAAAAGTAGTGCAATCACAGAATTGCAATTCCCCAGAAAATATTTTCTGTCTGGATGGCATCACTTCCAGCACTCACCATACAAGGATGTCTGCGCCTGATTCTTTAGGTTCAGTTCTTCATGGCTTGATGCTGGCCTCTTTGTGAATCTTGGAGCTAGCTCTATCTTGAAGATGGCAGAAGCTCTAGGGTCCCCCACCATTAATACTCTGGATTTAGAGCAGGAGGTGGGTACAAGGAGCAGCTTTGGAGACATGGACCTCTAATGAACAGTGTCAGTTCACTCACCAACTGTATCCATTTTAAAGTGAATGGCTGCAGTTGTAAACTAGTTCTATTAAATACTGGAAATGGTTTAGGTCACTCATTTAAAAAAAAAAGAAAAGGAAAATATTCAAAGCCGGGCATCAAAATGAATTACAAAAATACATGGCTTAAATAATAAAGAAACATATGAACATATTGTTTTGATTGCATTAAAAAAGGAGGGAGCAGATTAGTCAAGTAAAGAATTATTGGTGGACACAGGACAGGGGACTATTACATGGGGCAAGGCATTGCTGTCTTCGGGAACTTTGTAGATAATGGTTTTCCAGAAAACATTCACTGAAATTGGAGGCAAGTAAATTGCTGGAGAGAACATTCAGAATATAAATAATTTATATATTGTGCAGGGACTCTGCAAAAAAATCAGTATTCAAGATGAATGGCATATCTTTTGTTGCTCTGCAGCTCTCCAGCTTGGTATTAGAACTACTAATTGATTGTTGGTAGTGATGGGCGAATTTGCGCCGGCATCTGTTTTTTGACGCCGGCGCCCGTTTTTGACGCCGGCGTCCATTTTTTTCGACGCAGCGAATTCTTTGGCCGAATTTTCGCGGGCGTTTCGTGAATTTATTCGCTGGCAGCGAATCGCGCAAATTTGCCACGAATTTGCGCCTGGCGAATAAATTCGCCCATCAATAATTGTTGGGCAGGGTTTCACCCAATCAAGACTTATCCAGGTCAAAACTGCCTGGCCAATATTCCTAATCCAGACTGGACTCTACTTGAATGATTTAGTGATCAGCCAATCAGTGATCATCATGTTAAAGCCCCTCCCAATGACATCACAAGTCTGTCTCCAATATCACCCGTCCAGCCCCCTGATGTCACCCATCTGGCCCCCCACCCGGATTAAGCTAAATTAAAAGGTGTCAACCCTTTGCTAAGGTACCTGACTTTAAACTGCTTTAATCGCCTGGGCAATGTTTGATTTGCCAACCAGAATGGAAACGCTTGTAAACCAACGGTAGCCCTCAATTCTTGGTATAGCATAGGTAGTCTAAAAATAATTTAAGCTCCATGTAGATCCAACACATACAGTATACAAGTCTTCTTGCTGCACTATTGTTCATGAGGAGGGTGGAACTTGCATGAGCTGTATAAGCTTATGTATAGGAAGAAGCATCTGACAGTCAGCAACGAGCATAACTCCCAGCCTATGGAACAGATGCCCTCCACCGCACTACACAACAGATAACACACCCTGCATGGACACAAGTCAGATCTATGGTCAGCAGTAGAGTATTTTTAGGCGTTAAAAACTTCCTCTTCAACTAAGATCTTTCATTGTCCACATTTGACCAGACAGCTAAAATAATGAACAATATAAGAAAGTCACAAAATGTTGAAAAAGGTAGCTAGCACTCTTACCACACTTCTAGATTTAATTACTGTTTCCAACATGTTTGTGACTTACATATTCATATTCTACAATTCAGTGCCTACATTTTTGTTGTTTTTTTTTATATGTTCACCTGAGATACACCACCCCAGAAATCCGTCATCTTTTCTGAGCCTTATGTCATACCAGTTTGGAATAATTTAAAAACAAACCGACAGTTTGGACTGATTTACTGCTCCCTGGGAAGAAGGTTTATAGGCCAAGTGTTCCAAGAAATCGACTTAATCTTATGTAAAAAATGTGCACAAATAGGATTGTAATACGAATGCATTCTGGGTCAAAATGTTTGTGTCTCTCGCATTTGGTCATAGAAAAACAAATCAAAATAATTTCGAATATTTTATGGTTTTCAGTAAGTCGACCTTCATGCAGAGTAAGCAAACTGCTAAAAGAAGCCATGCCAAAACAATGCTCCCTTTTAGGATTTAACACCCAACCTGGGATTAAAGCCAGATTTTTGATTAGTAAACTAATCGCATGCCAAGAAGTTCCGGAGCCCCAGCTGTCATGTCAACCGTTACAACTCAAACACGTTTTCAGAAAAATGTTCCTGTGCTGTCAATTTGCCTTTATCCCATATCTTTAGAAAAGCTTTTCTCTGACCACCTCAACAATTCCAGGTTCATTGGGCTTAACCTACCTGAAAGCTTGACTGATTTAGACCAGACACTTTTCTGTTTCACAAAGGAATCACAGACATGGACCTCTAATGTCAGGAAGCCATTAATACAATTGGACAGACTTTTATTTCTGGGGTTCTTCTTCTTCAGGGCATCCAAGGCCAATGGATGTCAAATGCTCAGCATTTATTTATTGTGTATGAAGTGGAAAATGCATTCTAATTATTCAGTCATGTTATTAAAGTAACTGCTATCTGCTATCTGAATCTAAACTATGGAAATATTACTAAAAAAGAAGACAATGAGGCAGATGAGAAGTAGCGGGTGGGAGCAGAGACCATCTGAACACGACCTCCAAGCTCTGCTGTACTTCACCTTGCTTTCTCTTCCATTCTGTTTAAAAATGTTGGTTTCCACCTATTTTATGCAAAAAGAGTTTTTCTTTGAACATCAAAATCAGTAGTTGTGACATTTCTTGTGAATGGTAGTGGAAGGTAATGTAGGGATTGTCAGAGGAAACGTCAGCCTGGCAGCTGCATTTATTATGGACTGGAGTGATAGGAGGGGAGGCCAATAAATAGGAACTTGCTATGACAAGACTGTGGCATCTTCTGTGATTAATGGTCATATGTTACAAATATTCTGTAGGTGAAAGAAATGTGATATATTTATTGATTGCCTCTGAGGAGTGAGAGAGAGAGATCAACATCAAATATATCCACCAAGATACTGGTCCTGAGGAAATGGGGTGAGAGTGTACAACCAAATGAGAGAGATTCTCAACTTTAACCAGGGTCGGACTGGCCCTCATGGGCCCCTGCTGGGCCAGACCCCCTCTCCCAATCTCCTGGCCCTACAAAAAAAAACAATTTTCAGCACTGCACAGCCCCGTTTGTGCATGCACGCGGCTCTTTTTGTGGCTGGCATTGCAGTAGGGGGTCAGGAGGTGGGCCCTGGACAGGAGCCCCCAGTCCAACCCTGACTATAACTCAACACTTGTATCGTTGGGTACAAGCTGCTGGTCCGCTGACGCTACGACAAGCGGTGAGTTATAGTCAGGTGTGAGTGTAGTCATGTGTTTCTTGGGGTGTGAGTGTAGTCATTAAAGTTAATTGATGACTTCTGGGATTTCATGGGGGCTGGGGGGATGACTATTTGCTTTCTTATATAGTTTAATTTAGTATCTAGATATCCAAGTAGAAATGTCCCATAAACTAGAAGAAATACACAAAAAGGGAGGTTATGGGAGTAGCCCCAGTCTCAGCAAAATCCATGAGTGCAATGGAAGTGCATAATGGTATAATTAGCTGTCTCCAGGCCCCCATGCGCATCAAGGACATACCCCCTTCCTGCTCACTTGTGCGCTCTGCAGTGGCTAAAGGAAAAGTAAAGGCTCTAGGAAATGATTTAGAGTTACTAAAAAGAAGATACCTTCGTGTATGGATTTTTTTAAATGTTCTTCTGTTTAGTAGATATCAAATCCAGTTCTTTCTATAGCCTCAACTTCATCCTGGTCCTCTTGATTTCAATGCCTTTAGTGTCCAAGCTCTTGAGTCTCCGCAGAGGGAGCTAAAGGGAAATAAGTATACCATTACCTGGCCCTCTAGCACTGAATTCTTTCTTAGCACCTTGCATACATATATCTGCTTGGCTTCCGCTGCAGTTAAATCCAAGTTAACATATTTTAACAATTATTTGGTGAAATTATCATGGATAAGGTTCAGTTGGCTTGCTTGGAAGTACTTCTCAAGACATATGTAGCTGCTCCCATACATATGAATAAACACAAATTTTCAAATTAGTAAGTCAATGACCCCGCAGTGAGCAGAAAGCATTTTTAGCTATGTCTTTAACATACATAAAAGTATAAAAGGTGAACATCCACTCTAACATGTGTGATATGTGAAAATATCTACATCATCTGTACTTTAGCCTCTCATTTATAAATGTCTACCAAATCCTAACTCCACCCATTTAGGTACTCTCTAACTTCACAGTCGCCTAATGTTTGTATTCATCTTGTTCTCATAAAAATCCAAAAATCCCTACGTTTAGCGCAGCTAACTTTTATAGGAATTGGGAGAAATGGTCCTCTGACAGACACAGGCTGGTTTACAATAATCCTCCGCTTCAGGTATCCTAGGAATGCATACCCCCTCCCCAAACCCCCCCTCTATCTTTTCTCCCACAATACTGTGCTTTTTTATTTTATTTTATTTTCCCCTTTATTGCATTTATGTGTATTGTTTTCTTTTGAAACTCAATAAAAAGACACATTTAAAAAAAAAAAAATCCAAAAATCCAATTTGATCTTAAAAATCAGCTGCTAAAATACGTTTCCCTTTTTCTTAGGGAAATATAATTTAGATTAAACCCCAAAAAATTGTCTAAAACTGAATCTTTCCCCATGGGGCTGATCAAAGTTCAAATTCAATTTTTACCCCATATATTTTTTGGAGCTAAACCCCATTAATTCCAATTAGGGTTTCAAAACCAAAAATGTTCTAAGCTAATAAAAAAACTGGAAAAACATAAATATAAATTTTCAGCATGTAAAACTTTGTGAGTTTATGTAGAAATCAATGGGCAAATTTTTTAGCGAAGTTTTTTAAAAAAATTTGGGAAACCCATTGAAAATTATTAGTACAGGTATAGGATCCATTATCCGGAAACCCGATATCCAGAAAGCTCAGAAATACGGAATGGCTGTCTCCCATAGACCCCATTTTATCCAAATAATCCAAATTTTTAAAAATCATTTCCTTTTTCTTTGTAATAATAAAACAGTCGTTTGTACTTGATCCAAACTAAGATATAATTAATCCTTATTGGAAGCAAAACCAGCCTATTGGGTTTATTGAATGTTTAAATGAATTTCTAGTAGACTTAAGGCATGAATACCCAAATTACAGAAAGATCCATTATCCGGAAAACACCAGGTCCTGAGCATTCTGGATAACAGGTCTCATACCTGTAGTATATGAATTCAACACAATTTTTTCTCCACGGTTTGATGCAATCTCATTTTTAATAAATTAAGCAGACATTCACATTTTTCGAGTTTTTGAATTTTATTTAGAGACCCATTGAAAATGATAAGTAGAATAAGAATTCAATAAGAATTTAAATTTTTTTGCTAACGATTTGATTCAATCTAATTGTTAATAAAAATTGGTAAAAATTGGACATTGTTTGAATTGAAAAATACACTGAAATTCAAATTTTGTTACATAAGCCTCTATGTGTTGCCTGTTTTAGGAAGGAATTCTACATTTTTAATTAATGGGCATCACAGAGACCCACAATGAACAGTTCCGCCCATTGGTTGGGATGGATCCCTGTTCTAAAATAAAACTAAAATCACTTTATTCTCATAATGTTTAAATTTAAACGTTTCATAATAACTTTAGGAGAATAATTTAAGGATCTGCAGAATCTTTTATGAGTACAATAAGCTACATCGGTTACATATGGAACCTTTTATTTTTAAGTCAGACTATTTAGGAACAAATATGTATTAAACATAAAAAAAGAATCGGAGTCCCCAGCTTAGTCAGCATTGCTCTTATATCAGTCATCATTAGGGGCCACCGCTTCAGTTCATTAGTCCTACTGACATATTAATGCATCATTCACATTGAGCTCCTGTGGTAGGCCGGGAACAATAGGGCAATTGTTGTTTAATTAGTAGCTAAGTACTAAGTCAAGCAGCAGCGCAATGAGTGCTTGGGACAAAAGAGCCCTTTAATATGGATGCACTAGATATATTATTAAGAGCATATTGACCTTCAGGTATCCTGTGAAAGGATTATTTCATGAATGTTGAACTGAGTTAAAAGAGAAGATCACATGGGTATGATACACATCAAAGTTGCTATAAATCACTACTTTCTTGGCTTTTTAAAGCCATTTGTCCTGCACCCTACTGCTTTCCAGAAATATATCCAAGGTAAGACATTTCTCTTTTCTACTGAAGGTTTCTAGAATATGATATTATGCGGATTATGTTGAATTGAACTCATCTGCTGTAAGGAACAGAGTAAGAAAGAAAGATGTTTGGATACATGGGTGGTTGACTAGAGATGGATATATTCACAGGAATTAAAGAAAGACTAAGGGGGTCATTTATTAAAGTCTAAATGCCAAAAACTCGAAAAATTTGAGTTTCTTTTACTATAAAATCTTAATTTGTAGTGGAAATAATTGTAGTGATTTATTATACCTCGAGGCTGCAAAAAGACCGATTCCGAAAATATTCCATCTTCAAGCTGTCGGGGGTCCTGTAGAAGTCAATGGCAAAAGTCTCATTTCAAATTTGAAGATATCACGGCCAAAAAATAAAAAAAAAATGGGGGTTTCGAGAGATTTCATGAAAAATTTGAGCTTTTTTCACCAAAACTACATTTTTCAAGTAATATTCTGCACCAATTTTATCAAGTTTTTCAATGATAAATAATGTCAAATTGTGGATTATAGTTTGGTCAGACTTTTTTTTACTTGAAAATAATAGAAAGATGATTTATATATATTATTCCCAAGCCAAGTTCATCTTTTCGGGTTGGGTTTCTTTGAGGATAAAAGAGATATTTGAGGAAAATTTCTGTTTTCCATGCATTTTCAGTAAACATTGTACTTATCCAGCAGGGAAAGCATATTTATCTGTGTTTATTCATGTGATTGGGAGATATTTTGGTTTTTGCTCTGGCAAACAGTGATAATCTCTCCAATGCTGATGTTATGGAAAGAATACCCTTGCTGGCCACATTTTCATGAATTATTATTAAAAAAAAACTTGACGTTATTAATAAGCATTTCAAACATTTTGGTGAAATCCAATAAACTTTGTTTAAGGCTTGTGAAGCTCTAGAGGTTTTGTCAACCCAAACCAACTCCTTCCTCTCTGTCCACTAAATGATCCGACACACTGGGACTATTGCGTTATCTTTTTTGTGCACAAAATCCATTCTGTCCATGTCCTTTTTCTATAATGAGTGATTTTATTTGTCAGGGAGAAATAACTGTGTGCGGGGTGAATAAACAATGATTATTATACAGCTGTTGGGGCTGCTGATGATTTTGCACATTGGTAAGTTGAATTAAATTCTACTTTTATTGAATGTATAACACAAATTACAAAATCCAGAAAATTAAAGAGCTGATTCTGTCATTTTAGAATCCGTATGAATTGGATTGCATTTTGAAGTGATTTGCAGTTTTGTACTTATTTCATATGTAGTGGATATTTGAATGTATATTTGTTAAAGGTGCAGCTCTTTTTTAATTAATCTGTTAGTATGCGCTAGACCAATGATCCCCAACCAGTAGCTCATGAGCAACATGTTGCTCCCCAACCCCTTGGATGTTGCTCCCAGTGGCCTCAAAGCAGGAGCTTATTTTTGAATTCCAGGCTTGGCGGCAAGTTTTGGTTGCATAATAACCAGCTGTAGTGCCAAACAGAGACTCATGCAACCTGCCAGTCCACATAGGGGCTACCAATAGCCAATCACAGCCCTTCTTTGGCAGTGCACCCCCAGGAACTTATGCTTGTGTTGCTCCCCAACTATTTTTACATCTAAATGTTGCTCACGTGTGAAAAAGTTTGGGGACCCATGCGCTAGACCAATGGTTCTCAATCTGTTGAACTGCCCCATGGGGAGACCTGATCAGTACTTGGGTGAAGAATATGAAAAAAAATGTTCGGGTGAGTTAGGGGGTACATATTTTTTCTACAAGGTATATTAGGCTTTTTGCTACCACTCCAGATATGTTATATAGTTCAAACAACATTGCTTATATATATATATATATATATATATATATATATATATATATATATATATATATATATCAGTAAATGGACTCGCACTCCATAGTCAAGTGAATAAATGTGTCTTTATTCTTTAATGCGTATCCGACGTTTCGGCCCACATTAGGGCCTTTTTCAAGGATCCTTGAAAAAGGCCCTAATGTGGGCTGAAACGTCGGATACGCATTAAAGAATAAAGACACATTTATTCACTTGACTATGGAGTGCGAGTCCATTTACTGATATGTACAACAAAGTTGACCAAACGCACCCGCATTGACTACAGTCCGGTAAGAGTGCACACGCTGAATACAAGTTATATATATATATATATATATATATATATATATATATATATATATATATATATATATATATATATATATATATATATATATATATGTAAACTTGTTATTAGGTAAGGGCATGTCCTGGCCAAATATTGGGCATCACAACTGGGCTTGAACCGAAACTAAAGTCTAACAACTACTGTTCTACACCGTCATATTCCAAGACAAGTTACACTTAACCAGATATTTTTTGTGTCTGTTTTTAAAGTAAATTTAGCGTCTAAATTATTATTTGGTTGTTAGGGTCTCACTTTCCATAGTAACCAGGCAGTGTTTAGAATGACAAATTGTATAATAAATAAGAGATAGCCTTACAGAAAGTGCAACATTTTGGTGGCATGGAATGTACCATCTCCAAATGTTTGAGATGTGAGCTTTTTGGACAAGGGTTTTTAATTCAGAGCGCCAGTTGTAAAATTGAATAAAACATGTATTAACATTAAGAACCCAGGACCATTGCTGGGTTATTTTTCATCACCTGCAAGGTTTATATCTTATTTTCTTCTAAATGGGCCAGATTGGGGGAAGGTTTATTTAAATAATAAACTGTTGGGAATGACATTGGCAGTAACTGAATAATAAGTTTAAGAGGCTGATTCACTAAGGGTCGAATATCGAGGGTTAATTAACCCTCGATATTCGACTAGGAATTAAAATCCTTCGACTTCGAATATCGAAGTCGAAGGATTTAGCGCAAATACTGCGATCGAACGATTAAATCCTTCGAATCGAACAATTAAATCCTTCGAATCGAACGATTAAATCCTTTGAATCAAACGATTCGAAGGATTTAAATCCAACGATCGTAGGAATATCCTTCGATCGAAAAAACTTAGGAAAGCCTATGGGGACCTTCCCCATAGGCTAACATTCACTTCGGTAGCTTTTAGCTGCCAAACTAGGGGGTCGAAGTTTTTTTTAAAGAGACAGTACTTCGACTATCGAATGGTCGAATAGTCGAAATATTTTTAGTTCGAATCCTTCGTTTCGAAGTCGTAGTCGTAGTCGAAGGTCGAAGTAGCCCATTCGATGGTCGAAGTAGCCCATTCGATGGTCGAAGTAGCCCAAAAAAACCTTCAAAATTCGAAGTTTTTCTACTTCGAATCCTTCACTCGAATTTAGTGAATCAGCCCCTAAGTATCATATATCCTATAATGGCAATACAGGAATGAGATCCATTACAGGAAACCTGTTATCCAGAAAGCTCAGAATTAGAGAAAGGCTGTCTCCCATTGACCCAAATTTATCCATATAATCCAAACTTCTAAAAATGATTTCCTTTTTCTGTGTAATAATAAAACAGTAGCTTGTACTTAATCCCAACAAAGATTTAATAAATCCTTATTGGAAGCAAAACCAGCCTATTGGGTTTATTTAATGTTTATATGATTTTCTAGTAGATTTAAGGTATGAAGATCCAAATTATGGAAAGATCTGTAATCCAGAAAACTCCAGGTCCTGAGCATTCTGGATAACAGGTCCCATACCTGTAACAATAAAAATCTAGACTCTCAGTAAATCTGAATTTCACTTTGGGTTATACAGGACCATAACATAACACCAACAGTTCATTCTACAATTCACTATGCCTAGTTTCTTCTGCATCATGACTTAAAACAAAAATAAATTATTTTAGTCAGATATTGTATAATACTATTTATTCCCAAGTCAAACGTTGTCGCTATTATTAAACACTTAACAAAATTCCTAAATACAATGGGCCCATTTAGATTTATATTATATAAGTATTCTTGGGTTTGGCACTATTTCCGGGCACAGTGTGTGAGCTAATAGTAAAACAGAAAAGAGAATCTCACAGGAGGCAGAATCATGGTATGACTTTCTCTGTTTGGAAACTGATAACATGAGACTTATTTTTCTATCTTTGACTGGTGGAACGTCTCATTCTCTCTTTCAGCCAGACTTTATGCAAGGCTGCTATTAGATTAGAATCTTTCTCCCGCTCCCCCTTTAATTTGCCTTAAAGGATAAGAAAACCTTTAAAATAAAACAGATGAGGGGGGTTTTCTAAGAACTTTTGCAATGTGCATTCATTGTTTATTTTTCTTTAATTCCAAGATATTAAGGGATACATGTGCTGTTAATATGAATGAATTTTGTTACAACAGCGCCACCTGATGGTCAGTTTCCCACCAGTCTGACCACCAAGTAGTCAAGGAAGTTGTCAGGAGAAAGAAAGAGGCTGATCTGATGTTCTTCTGCTTAGGAAAAAAATTAGAAACCTTTCTCACATCTTTCCTAAGCAGAAGAACATCAGATCAGCCTCTTTCTTTCTCCTGACAACTTCCTTGACTACTTGGTGGTCAGATGGGTGGGAAACTGACCAGCAGGTGGCGCTGTTGTAACACAATTCATTCATATTAACAGTACATGTATCCCTTAATATCTTATATATATATATATATATATTTGTGAGGAGGAGAAGGTATAGCAGCCAATATTTACAGCTGTTTTTTTTACTAGAAAGGCTGACGTTGGCAAATTTTCCTTTAGTTGTCAAAAGAATAATTTTTGTGGTACTGATAGATGATTGTAATGTGGTGTGTGTGTGTCTGGGCTCATGATCATAAAACTCTGGTGTGATAAGACGACTGTGCGAGGTTGTTGTGCGAGTAAATATCGTTGACAGTAACTTGAATTCACAATTTGGGAAACTGTGGTAGTTGTGGTGTAATTCAAATCTGCCCTGTGCAAAGTTTATGAATGAGCCCCACTGTGTACTATCTACTATACTTCATGTGCAAAGTTAACACTGGATATCAGGCAACTGGCAATGTTTGTAGGCTGGGACCCCAATCTAAGCATGTTCTTCAGATGTGTCCAACCTGTGAACTAGAACAGCTGTCAGCATCCAACTTATGGTTTATAAAAGAGCCAGGGCCGGGCCAAACCAGCTGGGTGTCCCAGGCAATGCAGCCGGCCACATCGCCCCTCAGCCGTGCGCAACTACACAAGCGCACGCATGCGAACTGAACCACTGTGTCACCCCCTCCTGGTAAACGCATGCATGTGCACTGACCCACTCGTCACTCACACACAGCAACAAGCCCGGTCTGGGGTGGGCAGTAGTGAAAGGTATGTGCCTGGCGCCCCCCAAGCTTTGCACCCTAGGCATGTGCCTACTCTTCCTACCCCTAGTTCCGGCCCTGAAAAGAGCTGCCCCTACTATGGTGCATTACCCCACACAATTGGCTGCTTACAATCATAGAGAACCCCACTGTAGAATATCTCAGGGCATCACTCAATCATTGAATCATTGAACTTCCAGTGGGAATATTTAATTGTGGGTTCATTCCAGCTGGTTTTCTTGAAAAAGGTCCCGAAAAATATTCATGAAGTGCTTCTACAAAGTCTGTTCCAGTGCAGTAACCAATCAACATTTGGATTTTCTCTGATTATCTTGAGCTGAGGTTCCCAACCCTTTTAACCTGTGAGCCACATTCAAATGTAAAAAAATAGTTGGGGAGCAACACAAGCATGAAAAAGTCTTTGGGCTGCCAACTAAGGGCTGTAATGGGTATTTGAAGGTTCCTATGTGGACTGGCAGCCTACAGGAGGTTCTGTTTGGCAATACACATGGTTTTTATACAACTTAAACTTGCCTCCAAGCCTGGAATTCAAAAATAATCACCTTTTGCGAGACCACTGGGAGCAACATCCAAGAGGTCGGAGAGCAACATGTTACTCACGAGCTACTGGTTGGGGATCACTGATCTTGAGAGTTTAATGAGAGTAATAATGTGATTGTTGTTATGAGTTACTGCAGAAGGAAAACATTCCCTATTTAACTGGATTAAACATATTAATTATAGAAATGTTGTTTATTATATATAAAGTATCATGGACAACAATATATATATGGCTATATATTATAATAAATATTGTAATGTACAGGGAAGAACAGAGAGGGTGTTTGCCCAAAGCCTCCAATATCACAGAGGTGGAAGAACATTGTTAGAGATGTTATACTGTGTAACTTTTATTAAATACAGTAGATTAAGCTGCTGCTTATACACAACCAGCTGAAGGGTGTAAAGAGGTGGGTTCTGGGTTAAACTCTAGCTGAAAGGCTACTAGTTAGATTTACTGTACTTTGCAGCTTTTCCCCAGCTTTAGATAGGGGCCCCATCCTACTTGTTCTATCAGGGCCACAACTTCTCTAAGCCTAGCTCTAGAAGTTATTTTTGGGGCTCTAACGCAGTACTGTATGGCACACAAGCCTAACAGCTTTGTGTAACTTTGTTTGAGGCTTTAGTTGCCCTTTAATTTAGTTTCCAGAATGACCTTGTGAGCATTTGTTCATTTCCCCCTATTGGATGTTATTAATGTCCCTGAAAGGCTTAGGTTTCTGGTTAGTTCCACCGCAAACCAATATTACATATAAATACAATGTCAAATAACATATGATTGCGTTGCAGAGACCAGAAATGCTCAGGAATCCGGCGGATCCCCAGTGTTACCGGACCTTGCGGAAATACCCCTCCGGGAACTGAGTAAGTGCTGGTTATTGTATCATTGTTGAGTTGCTATAATCTTGAACGAAAGAGGCTAGTAACCCATAGCAACCGCTCGGAGGGAAGCATTTATGGTGGTTTTCGAAAACAAATTGGGTCTTATTTTAAATTCTTTGTTGGTTTTTTTGTTCCCTGATGAAATGTTTTCTGGTTGCTGTGCTTCCATGTACCCTACCAGCCAGGCATTGGCTTAAAAAAACTCCCATCACCTCGAAATTCGACCCTTGATAAATCTGCCCCAGAGTGTTCAATATGGTGGCTTCCAAGGCTGCTGACCCCCTAAGTACAGGGCAGGACATCCAGGGGGTAATCCACATTAGGCGGCTAATTCTTGGAACATGTACGGAAAAATCACAAGAAAATGATTGCTGCTGCCATTGAAATATTTAATTCCTTCTCATGTTTACTAACATCATTGTATGGCCTCTCACCTTTATTTCAGATAACTTCACATTCAATGGAGTCTTTAAAAACATAGAAAGTGTGACGCCATTTCTGGGTAAGTGCCCAATTAAACACAATTACTCCAGTGAACTTTCCTGTGACCTGTCGGAAGGTATAGAACACAAAGTCTGTATCATCTGACAATTACTATGCCACCATGTCCAAGCCAAATGCCAACTCTATATGGCGGGTCCCTTATATTTACCTCTCTGTTTGTAAAGTTGATTCCCGGAGTTGGTACACCCTCAGCCTGGGCACAGTACATACATAAGTAAGAACCAAGGCCTGACGCGTTTTGTGTCTACCGGGGACATAGGCTTTGACTAAGTGTCCCTGGTAGAAACAAAACGCATCAGGCCTTGGTTCTTAATTATGGAGAATAAAATACAAGCTTTTTAACCTTTTACAATCTGACTCCGGCTCTACTACTTGTGGATCCAGGCTTGTGCCAACCTCTTCTGATGTTTCCTGCTACTAACCCAGCCCTGCCATAGGGTTCTACCCCAATCTCACACTCCTTGTTAGAATCCAAGCTGGTCTTACTGGCTTTATTTACCTTTCACTCCTGGAGTGAGCTGGTAACAATCTCCTCTCTCTTCTATAACCCTAGCAAAGTTCAAGTTCCCACCTGGTCTGAGAGAAGCTGACATCAAAAAACTGGCTGCCACAGTTGGCCACAGTCGGATGCAGAACTGGATTTTTGATATCTGACTCTCTTGCTGATGTTCTAAGTCAATAGAGGAAATGCTCAGCTCCAGCACATCCTAATTTAGGCTCCTGCAGGGAAATTTCTTAAACAGCCAACCTTATTGTTTGGTGCCCCCTCCTGTGTGCACTGAATATTGACAACTAATTACATTCAAAATAAAATATATTTTACCTTCTCACATACTCATCTTTAATAGTCTGGCCCTCCACAGCACCTGCTTAGTTGCATTGCCTTGGGCATGGGGGTTATGGACACTTTGGCTCTACCAGATAATCCTGCAGAGCCCAGAAAATATCAATCTCCCCATGAATACAGTGATGCCTTCATTCAGCAGTACTCTAGACATGAGGGGCTCCAAGTCATCCAGTAACTTGCTCCTCATTCAGGCCCTGGCACTTCATTCTACACCTTGCACTGAATGCTTTCTAAATGAATGTTAGGGTTGTGTACATTGTCAAAGTAATTAATCTCTATTATTAAGGATGTAGTGTAGTTGGGTGTTGCTAAAACACAGACATATAGTGACTTTGAGGGAGAAACAAGATGTAGTGGAAGTGATAGTGACCAAACTGTAACCAACAAACACACAGTGAAAGGGCATTTCACATTTTCTGGACGTATGAGGCCCAGAGAGGGTGATTTTTGGGTTTGGGGAGGCTAATTAATGATATTTTGTACTTGGATTCCTTCATTTCGCTGGAAATTCACAAATTTTTCTGCGAAGCGAAACGGAACAAATTCGCCCATTACTAATACTAGTCTAAGGGAAATCACATGGTGTTTCATAGCTGTGTTAAAACCACATAGAAGGAGACAAAGTATGTTTTATGGATGAATTTGGAGGTGTCCACATAGTATATAAGAGAACATAAACATTATATATTTCCTTTCAGTGGCATTTTCTTCCAACCATAGGACACAATTTAAATTCAATTAGAGAACCTTAAGAGAAAAGAACATGAAAAACAGGGCCGTTTGGTTTCTCTTTTATAAATAAATACATGTGTATTTTGCACACAGATTGCCTTGGATCCCAGTTTACTTGGCTACAGGTCGTCTTTACCAATTTCCCGGCTTTGCTTAATTTTGTGAGCAAGTTAAAATGCGTGACGGGCTTGTGTCCCAAAGACCTTGAAGATTACGGCTGCACCTGCAGATACGAGATGGAAGGGCAGCCCATCGATGAAACAGACAGGTAGGCGTTAGATGATAATGGCTTTTCTTTCCTTGTGTCACACTGATATGAAGGGGGACGTTTAGGATGTGTAGACACAACTGTTTCCTATTTATTTAGCCTTTCATGTTGGGAATTATCAGCCTGTAACAAATGCATTCATGTTTATAAATACACCAGCTTGTGTATATTATGTTCTGTTTATATTAGGGACACAGCCGCCTGCTTATCTCACAATTCAGAAATGGTGTCCTTTATTGTATTTTAAAGGGGAACTCCAACATAATTTAAGATTTTTGAACAGTAAACATAATTTCAAGTAACTTTGCAATATACATTAATTAAAAAATATGCAGGCTTTTCATGATTTTTAATGGTTTCTGACAGTTCCCTAAGCCTAGCCCCCTGCTCTCCTGCTAATCTGTCTGACTACTTTGCTGAGCTGTCTGACTACTGTTACTTTGTATCAACAGCCATCTGTCCTCAGCCTGCATCCTCCAAATCCCACAATTACCTGCACACGTGATTTCAATAAGAACATCCCAGTGCAATGCATTGTGGGTTATGTAGTTCCTGCATGCTGTCTGTAAGCTGTGGAGAAGTTGTTACAATTTGTAACATCAGTGTTTAGTCCCTCCTTCCCTGCCAGGATTTCAAATTATGCAGAAAGAGAAGAACTGTTGGATTTCAGCATAGAAAATTGCATTTATTTATACTTTTTGATGAAACACGTAACAGTGATGGGTATATTAGGGGTTTCTGTTTTATGTGGCCTCTTTATCAAATGTTGGTTTGGAAGCCGGAGTTCCCCTTTAATATCGTATTAAAACGATGTCCCAACTGTCCGTCCAAGAATATTTATCACAGAAAATAGGAGGAGGCCCCAAACAACCATTCCATCTTAATCTCAGCCTTGGTCTCACCCCCCTGCACTGTGGCAGGTACCAACAGGGGGCGACCATCCCTACAATTTGGGAAACTATGATTAACGAAAGATCTAACACAAAGATGCCCCAGTAGCTCCCCATCTTCTTTTCTGCTGATTCACTGCACATGCTCTGTGCTGCTGTCACTTACTGAGCTTAGGGACCCACTCACAATATACAGTACACATAGAATAGAAATGTCACAATATAAGGCTGATTAGTAATTAATACACATAATTACTACATGGCAGCACAGAAACCAGTGCAATTAGCATCAGAATTTAATAATCAGCAAACCTGTAGCATCAGCTTATATTACAGCCAGGGAAGCTCATTTTCTGCTGGATAATTAGTGACGAGCCCTAAGCTTAGCTTCTCAACAGCCAATCAGAGCCCACTGAGCATGTGAGTGTCACAGACACTTTCCAAGATGGTGACCCCCTGTGACAAGTTTGAAGTCCTGGATCATTGCTGCTATTGACAAGCTCAAACTTTAGCCTCGTGCAATAAATTCAGTATATAAAATATAGCATTTTTAGCCACATTCATTTTTAGGGTTTAGTTCTCCTTTAAGTAATACAATAGCAACCAATCAACAGGCAACATTTACCTATTTACAAGCAAACATTTAATTGGTTGCTATGGGTTGCTGCACCTGGGGAAACTTGGTGCCTTTTATTACATACAGGGGTAACAGTCCTCCAACCCTCACAGTTCCTCATTTGTGCCAAATTCTATGTGGAAAATAGGTTTTCTATGAAGGTAAAGATTTTAACTATTAATATTATTAGTGTTATTAGTGTTTTCCTCTATTCATTGCTGAAATGTCTCTCTCCTCGCAGTTGCTGTTACCAACATCGTAAATGTTACGAAGAAGCCACGGACATAGACTGCCTCTGGGACCCGGCCAAAATCTCCGCTGATGTCAGTTGCCTTTCCAAGAATCTGACCTGCGGTACGTCGGTATTTTATGTCCTAGAAACTCATTTTAATGCAACTCCATCAATGAGAATTCTCAGCATATTTAATGCCTCTACTCTGGGAACATCAAGGAGACTCAGTAGAAAGCCTTGTGCGCTGACGCAGTAAAGAGATTAAGCCCTTAATTGCATTTGATTATTTACAAGCAACAATCAGTCTCCGTTTCTGTAGAAGGGATGAAACGCGTTCCGCTCTCCTCCTACTATTTCAGAGTGTTTATGTCTAATAGAGTTTAAAAAAGCTTACTGGGGCACTCAATAAAGTACTTTACTGCTGTTATTAAAGGGGAATGCAGATTTTTGCATATTTAAAGAGAATTAAGTTTAAGAAACTTTCCAATTTACATTAAATGAAAAGTAAACCATCAAAACACATGACTGTAAAATTGCGCAGATCACTGTAATGTAAGTTAATATTTTTTTCTAGTTTTCAAGATATTAACAGTTTTTAAACTGCTAAAATAATAAATGTAAAAAGGAGCCATCTATTGTTCATTTTAGCTGACTGACTACAGTTGACTGAAAATGAATGACTTGTGATGTTTCCTTGTGTAGAACTGGCCACATAAACATCAGATTTTCACTGTGAACTAGTCAATATTATTATAATAAAACCCTTTATAGGTCAGAGCACCCTTCAATACAGGGAATTCTGGGGAGCTGCCTGGATGTTGAGTAGTTAAATGGCTCTTTATGAAGCAGAGCAGATGGTGGAAAGTAGATATGTAAATGGCTCCTTGTTTGTATCCCCCCAGAGTCCGGAGATGCATGTGAGAAACGTCTATGTGACTGTGACAAAGAGGCCATTGAATGTTTTGTGAACTCACACATTAACTCCTCTGTGAAAGGAATAGACATTGCATTCTGCCCGGCTCCCGTTACAGGTAAGAAGTGAGGCAGTGTCAGATGCCATTCAGAATTTCTGGGCTGCAGGTGGCCCTTTCAGCCGCACAAACAACAACTTAAATATAGTATTATTTCCTCTTGTGCCGTGCCGACATTAGCAACACTCCAACTGCCTTCAGATGTAAAGGAGGGTGTCATGGAGAGATAGGAAAAGATAGAGAGAAGGAAAGAAAGTGAAAAGGAGTGAAAGTGAGAGAGAAAGAAAGAAAGAAAGAAAGAAAGAAAGAAAGAAAGAAAGAAAGAAAGAAAGAGAGAGAGAGAGAGAGAGAAAAAAGGAAAGAAATTGAGAGAGAGAAAAAAGGAAAGAAAGTGAGAGAGAAAGAAAGCGAGAGAGAGAGAGAGAGAAAGAAAGAAAGAAAGAAAGAAAGAAAGAAAGAAAGAAAGAAAGAAAAAGAGAGAGAAAGAGAGAGAGAGAGAGAGAGAGAGAGAGAGAGAGAGAAAGAAAGAAAGAGAGAGAGAGAGAGAGAGAGAGAGAGAGAGAGAGAGAGAGAGAAAGAAAGAAATAAAGAAACTGAAAGAATGAAAGAAACACAGAGAGAAAGTGAGAGAGAGAGAAAGAAATAAAGAAACTGAGAAAGAAAGAAAGTGAGAGAAAGAAAGCGAGAGAGAGAAAGAAAGAAAAAACAGGAAAAAAAGAAAGTGAGAGAGAGAGAGAGAAAGAAAGAGTGAGAGAGAGAGAGCGCAAGAAAGAAAGAGAGAAAGAAAGAAAGAAAGAAAGAGAGAGAGAGAGAAAAAAGGAAAGAAATTGAGAGAGAGAAAAAAGGAAAGAAAGTGAGAGAGAAAGAAAGCGAGAGAGAGAGAGAAAGAAAGAAAGAAAGAAAGAAAGAGAGAGAGAGAGAGAGAAAGTGAGAGAGAAAGAAAGAGAGAAATTTAGAGAGAAAGAAAGAAAGAAAGAAAAAGAGAGAGAAAGAGAGAGAGAGAGAGAGAGAGAGAGAGAGAGAGAGAGAAAGAAAGAGAGAGAGAGAGAGAGAGAGAGAGAGAGAGAGAGAGAGAGAGAGAGAGAGAGTGAGAGAAAGAAATAAAGAAACTGAAAGAATGAAAGAAACACAGAGAGAAAGTGAGAGAGAGAAAGAAATAAAGAAACTGAGAAAGAAAGAAAGTGAGAGAAAGAAAGAAAGCGAGAGAGAGAGAGAAAGAAAGAAAAAACAGGAAAAAAAGAAAGTGAGAGAGAGAGAGAGAAAGAAAGAGTGAGAGAGAGAGAGCGCGAGAAAGAAAGAGAGAAAGAAAGAAAGACAGAAAGTACGTGAGAGAAATAAAGAAAGTGAGAGAGAAAGAGAGAAATAAAAGAAAGAAAGAAAGAAAGAAAAAAAGAAAGAAAGAAAGAAAGAAAGAAAGAAAGAAAGAAAGAAAGAAAGAAAGAAAGCGAGAGAGAGAAAGAAAGAAAGTGAAAGTGAAAGAATGAAAGAAACACAGAGAGAAAATGAGAGAGAGAGAAACAATAAAGAAACTGAGAGAAAGAAAGAGAGAGGAAAAAGAAAGCGAGAGAGAAAGAAAGAAAGAGAGAGAGAGAGAGAGAGAGAGAGAGAGAGAGAGAGAGAGAGAGCAAGTGAGAGAAAGAAAAATAAAAAAGAAGGAAAGAAGACCAGAGAAAGAAAGAAAATAAGAAGGGTAAGAAAGAAAGTTTCATATTAGAGTTATGTTATCAAAGACTTGGTGGTCCCATGCTTTTAACATATGTAAGGAGACTGCTCTGTGCCAGGAATTTTGTTAAGCCGCTTCCCATTTTACCACGCCTACTCTAACCACACCCACTCATGGTCACAGGCACCGACTTTATATCTTAAATGTGATTTGCTCTGTTCTCATCCTTTTCCCAGAGAGGCTAGAAATCAATGCAATGCCATACATCATATTCTAGATAAAACTAGAATACTCATCAATCCCACAATATTTCCATTATTTGTTTTACGGGTACCATTCACAACTGTTGGGGTTATGTAATAAAAGACACTAAATTTGTCTAGGAGCAGAAAGCCATAACAACCAATCAGCAGGTAGCATTTACTGGTCACAAGTAAAAAGCAAACATCTTATTGGTTGCTGTGGGTTACTGCTCCTGGGCAAATTAATGCCTTTTATTACATAAGGGGTAAATGTCTTACTAGAACTCTTTGTGGCACATGTTTAGAACTTTAGCCATAGTCCCCAGAACACTTGATTTGGATTATTTGGATTAAATTGAGTCTATGGGAGATATCCTTTAAGTAATTCAGAGCTTTCTGGAAAATGGGTTTCCGGAAAACGAATCCTATACTGTTACCAATATAAATGCTCTAGGGGCAGTCTAATTGAAGTGCCATCTTCACAATTAATATGATAGAACACATATGAGCAGTATACACACAATGCATACTTCAGGTTTAATGCTCCCAGAACACCCAGCAGTATAAATGCAGTGCCAACTTTATACTGAATGCTCCCAGAACACACAGAAGTATAAATGCAGTTCCAACTTTATACTGAATGCACCTAGAACACCCAGCAGTATAAATGCAGTGCCAACTTTACACTGAATGCTCCCAGAACACCCACCAGTATAAATGCAGCGCCAACTTTACACTGAATGCACATAGAACACCCAGCAGTATAAATGAAGTGCCAACTTTACACTGAATTCTCCCAGAACACCCAGCAGTATAAATGCAGTTCCAACTTTACACTGAATGCTCCCAGAACACCCACCAGTATAAATGCAGTTCCAACTTTACACTGAATGCTCCCAGAACACCCAGCAGTATAAATGCAGTGCCAACTTTACACTGAATGCTCCCAGAACACCCACTAGTATAAATGCAGTGCCAACTTTACACTGAATGCACATAGAACACCCAGCAGTATAAATGAAGTGCCAACTTTACACTGAATACTCCCAGAACACCCACCAGTATAAATGCAGTTCCAACTTTACACTGAATGCTCCCAGAACACCCACCAGTATAAATGCAGTTCCAACTTTACACTGAATGCTCCCAGAACACCCACCAGTATAAATGCAGTTCCAACTTTACACTGAATGCTCCCAGAACACCCAGCAGTATAAATGCAGTGCCAACTTTACACTGAATGCTCCCAGAACACCCACCAGTATAAATGAAGTGCCAACTTTACACTGAATGCACATAGAACACCCAGCAGTATAAATGAAGTGCCAACTTTACACTGAATGCTCCCAGAACACCCAGCAGTTTAAATGCAGTTCCAACTTTACACTGAATGCTCCCAGAACACCCAGCAGTATAAATGCAGTTCCAACTTTACACTGAATGCTCCCAGAAAACCCAGCAGTATAAGTGCAGTGCCAACTTTATACAGTACTGAATGCTCCCAGAACACCCAGCAGTATAAATGCAGTTCCAACTTTACACTGAATGCTCCCAGAACACCCAGCAGTATCAGTGCAGTGCCAACTTTATACTGAATGCACATAGAACACACACCAGTATAAATGCAGTTCCAACTTTACACTGAATGCACATAGAACACCCAGCAGTATAAATGAAGTTCCAACTTTACACCGAATGCTCCCAGAACACCCAGCAGTAAAAGTGCAATTCCAACTTCATTCTGCAATATAACCGACCCCCATGCTCATTCCTGAGTCAAAGTTGCCAAACCCAAAGGGGCCTTTGCCTGAATTGATCATCAAAGGGGCGCACTGATTGCTTGGCCCCCTGACCACTAGTGATGGGCGAATTTGCGCCGTTTCGCTTCGCTGAAAAATTTGCGAATTACACGCCAAATTCGCGAAACGGCGAAAAATTCGCAAAACGGCGCCGACGTCTCGTTTTTGACGCCGGCGCCCGTTTTTGACGCCGGCGCCCATTTTTGGCGCGAATTTTCGCGGGCGTTTCGCGAATTTATTCGCTCGCCGCGAATCACGCAAATTCGCCGCGAAGTTGCGCCTGCCGAATAAATTCGCCCATCACTACTGACCACCTCAAATGCCCAATGTAGTCTTCATCCAACAGGGTTTTCCAGTATTAATAACTGATTTATGTCTGAACCCCAATATTGTTTCACCCCACACTTGGGTCAAAATCTGCCCTATTGGCAGCCAGTATCTGCCTGTGTTTGGTCAGATTTATCCTTTTTCCCCATGTAATCACTGGGATATAGTTACTGCAGGGAATGTCCCAACTTCAGATCCCACTCACATTTTCCTCTTTATTACCTTATAATACACAAAGGCCATGAATATCCTGTAAATTATATCCTTATAAATGGTGAGTTCTGATGTCATCAGTTATAAACGGTGAGTTCTGATGTCATTTCTGTTAGATGACTCACTGATATTATAATAAATAAAGTACCCCCAGTTGCAAAATATGAGGATATTATTGTTTTTATATGGTCATGAACGTCCTCGGTAACTTATAATATCCTTATAATTTACAAGAGGGGGTACTTTATTCACTATATATCTGTAATATGTATATCACACAGTGACTTTTTCTGTGCTCGTTTTACTCCCTGCCATAGTAAAACAAATTAAATAACCAAAATCTTGTTTCTATGTAAGTGCCTTGCTGATTTTCATTGCAAACCTTTAGCCTAGTGCTCCCTAGAAGCCTAATGTAACTCTCCGCTGCCCTCTCATGGACAGGAATGAAACCTCTTTTACCAATGAAGGCTCAGTTGAAAGCTTGTTGCCATTCCTTCCAGTCACTCCAGTCTTTATTCATTAAATTTTTTCTAACTAACTACATTGAAAACACTTTTTATTTTGCACAGTCTACTAGTTTAAAGGACTAATAACACTTAAGCATTTAAAGACCTTTCAATTTTTTAAAGAATCCATAAGAATGCCACATAGCTTAGGCATGGGCTGCATATGTTGAACCATAAAATGGGTTGTAATTGTGCAATTCTATTAGATTTACCAGACACAACAGTCAAGAGAATTGACATCGTCCATCAACCACAATGTAAGTTCTTCCCTTACTTAATCCTTATCTATATGTCTTGACTTTGGTGGCATAGTTGTGAGGTGTGTGTTAAATCTGTGACTCATTTATATTCCATGCTTTGATAAGGCTTGAATACCTTTTAAAGGTACATTGCAAATATAACTGATATTAATATGGAGTAACAGCAACAATTATAGACTCTGAAACCACAAAGATTCAGGGAAAGATTCAATTTAACTCCTCTGTGATTTATAATATTATTATGTATCCTTATATTTTACAATGGGGCTACAGTATTTTATAGATAGATAGATAGATAGATAGATAGATAGATAGATGATAGATAGATAGATAGATAGATAGATAGATAGATAATTGATAGATAGATGATTGATAGATAGATGATGATAGATAGATATATAGATATATAAATAGATAGATCGATAGATAGATAGATGATAATAGATAGATGATAGATAGATAGATAATAGATTGATAAATAAATAGATAATAGATGATTGATAGATAGATGATGATAGATAGATAGATAGATAGATAGATAGATAGATAGATAGATAGATAGATAGATAGATGATGATAGATAGATAGATAGATGATAATAGATAGATATATGATAGATAGATAGATGGATAGATAGATAGATAGATGATAGATAGATAGATAGATAGATAGATAGATAGATGATAGATAGATAGATAGATAGATAGATAGATAGATAGATAGATAGATAATAGATAGATAGAAAATAGATAGATACATTTATAGATGATAGATTGATAAATAAATAGATAATAGATGATTGATAGATAGATGATGATAGATAGATATATAGATAGATAGATAGATGATGATAGATAGATAGATAGATGATAATAGATAGATATATGATAGATAGATAGATGATAGATAGATAGATAGATAGATGATAGATAGATAGATAGATAGATAGATGATAGATAGATAGATAGATAGATAGAAAATAGATAGATACATTTATAGATGATAGATTGATAAATAAATAGATAATAGATGATTGATAGATAGATGATGATAGATAGATATATGATAGATAGATAGATGATAGATAGATAGATGATAGATAGATAGATAGATAGATAGATGATACTAGATAGATAGATGATAGATAGATAGATAGATAGATAGATAGATAGATAGATAGATAGATAGATAGATAGATAGATAGATAGATAGATGATAGATATATAGATCGATAGATAGATAGATAAATAGATAGATAGATAGATAGATAGATAGATAGATAGATAGATAGATAGAGAGACATATGGATAGATAGATAGATAGATAGATAGATAGATAGATAATAGATGATTGATAGATGATGATAGATAGATAGATAGATAGATAGATAGATGATAATAGATAGATATATGATAGATAGATAGATAGATAGATAGATGATAATAGATAGATATATGATAGATAGAGAGTAGGTTCAGATTCAGGACCTGATGAATATTCAAGTCCATGAGATGTTCAGCTGCTAAAGAATTGTGCATCACAAAGCTCACGTCAATGTAGAACCCTGGGCCTAATGACTTTTTGGAATTTTGAAAAAAGTGTAAAGTGTTTAAAGTCTGTATTATTGTGATTTATTATGAAAGTATATTTACTTTACAGTACAACAGAACAGAAGTGCAGATGGCGCTAATGTACCCACTAGAGAAGGTACGTCAGGTTTCTCAGCAGTCCTTCCCTGCTTTATGGCTGAGATTCTGTCACAGAGGCCACTGGTCCTGCCTGAAACACTCGTTACTGCAGAATTCCATGATCGGTCGGATTGTTTGATTTAAATGATTGTCACCAAAACATTGAATTGTTTTTATAATCCAAATAAATTTGGGTTTAAAGTTGATTCCCTGCAGCTAAACTATTATTATATTCCAGCAGCAGCAGCAGCAGAACAAGTCGGGGGGCAGAATGATGTGACCTCGTTCCCTTCGGCTGAAGAGATTATCCCAGAAATGGAAAGTAAGTTCTGTTTCACGACGTCAGTACAGTATGTCCATAACCTTCATATTGATCTCCA
>NC_054382.1:127782942-127905442 GCF_017654675.1 Xenopus laevis | reverse complement strand
TACTAATTATAATTAAGGGGCCGATTCACTAACTTCGAGTGAAGGATTCGAAGTAGAAAATCTTCGAAGTGTTTTTTGGGCTACTTCGACCTTCAACTACGACTTCGACTTAGAATCGAAGGATTCGAACTAAAAATCGTTCGACTATTCGACTATTCGATAGTCGAAGTACTGTCTCTTTAAGAAAAAACTTCGACCCCCTAGTTCGCCATCTAAAAGCTACCGAAGTCAATGTTAGCCTATGGGGAATGTCCCCATAGGCTTTCCTAAGTTTTTTTGGTCGAAGGATAATCGTTCGATCGTTGGATTAAAATCCTTCGAATCCTTTGATTCGAAGGATTTAATCGTTCGATCGAAGGATTATTCCTTCGATCGTTCGATCGAACTATTTGCGCTAAAATCCTTCGACTTCGATATTCCCAGTCGAATATCGAGGGTTAATTAACCCTCGATATTCGACCCTTGGTGAATCGGCCCCTAAAAGTATAAATGCATCTCCATGGGCCCAACGCGTTTCGCACCTGCAAGGTACTTAATCATGGGCTAAGGTCCCATACGCAGGAAATGAGCTTTTATACAAAAAACAGCCAATCAAAAATGATCTAGAAGAAAAAAATGAGAAAAAGAGAAAACAGTTCTAAATGAGACAGTATCCAATAAAAACAAAGTCACAAGATGCAACGTATATAACAAATTAGTAAATGATATTTCAGTATTCCCTAAAAACAACCATACATGATTACAGTGAGACATGGCACATAATGTAAGGAATTTCGGAGATATTTTGTATATCTTTATAATCACATGAAACATCGAATTCTGAATTCATATCCTATGCTATCCTTTAGTGATGGGCAAATTTGTCCCATTTTGCTTCGCTAAAAAATTCGCAAAACGCATTGAAGGCAATGGGCATCAAAATTATTTTGGTGCAGGTCAATTTCGCCGCCTGCAACAATGGTTATCCGCACGCCTATTTTGACCAAATGCATTAAAGTCAATGGGGCGTCCAAATATTTTGATTCGCGACAATGGTTATGCGCGCAGATTTTTTTGACGTAGCAGATTTTTCACCGCCGAATTTTCACTGTATTTTTTCACCGGCAGCAAAAAGTGGAAATTCGCCACGAATTCGCGCCTGGCGAATTTATTCGCCCATCACTAGTATCCTTGTGTTAGGATTAAATATTCAGAAGTACTTTAGACAGATCTCCTACTCGATTACCCAAACTAACTTTCTCAATACCTTGTACAATGAAGCATTTGACATCCCCAGGGGACTTGATTAATAAAGACTTTTTCTTTTAAATTATACTTTTGGCCCTGTGGATTCCTGTGCCAAATAGCCCTGTCTTTTTGATTTGTATTCCGGTTTTTTGGGGGTCCGGGGATGGTGCACCTGGACCACATGATCAACTTGGTGAGCTAATTACCTTTTCATTCTGGAGCACCATTCAACCCTTTTCTGGTTCCTGAGCTGCCATGTATGAATCAGCAGAAAAGAAGATGGGGAGCTACTGGGGCATCTTTGGAGACACAGATCTTTACTGCTAAAGGGCTGTGGTTGCCTTGGGCTAGTACAGAAGCACAAAACATCATGTACAACATTTCTAGCTACTTCTTTAGTTAGGCTTTAGTTCTCCTTTAATCTCTGCCAAAGGCCAACAATAAGTACAGGGCTCAGTTGCTCCTTGCACCCATTGGCACTCCCATATAAATAATGAGCAATACCTATATATATATATATATTTATAGACAAATACAAGATTCCTCTGCACTCAACCCATTATCAATATATTTAAGACAGAGACATTTTGTGCTACTGCTACTGAAACACGCCTTACCCTTTAAACAAAACAGGGATTGTTTGTCCATATATTGCAATATATTTAAGCTGGCCAACTACATCAAAGTCATCCCATATATATATATATATATATTATAATGCCTACGCCACTGTGCGGCAAAAGTTTATTTTCAACATATTTTTGGCGAAAAGGTTTGTAGAACCATTAACTATAAAGTTCCGCAACTTCCCGTGTCCCAAGAAATAGGGTCATTTGATAGATTCCAGATGATAACATTTAGATTCAAATATAAAATCTCCCGGTAATATATTCAATGAAAAAGGCGGCCTTGGCACAAATCTCATGCATTTTGGTTAATAATCAGGTTTGTCAGTATTCCTTTAATAGCTCCCCTTACATCTCATGCCCATTCATCCTGACAAGCGCCAATTGACTGGCTTTATCATTTCCTCACAGTTTAATGGCTTCAGAGAAATTCTTTCATCCCATTGTTGACCTCCATCTTTCCTCCTTTCCCATCTCAAGGCTTAAACAAGAATTTGCAGTCTGCTAGTGTAACGCTGCTCATGACCTGCATGTCTTTTGAAGAGGGGCTCCTTAAGACCCCATTGTTGTCTTTCATTCTCCTCCTGTGGGCCAAATCAGTTCTAACTGGACAGGAAACAGAGAGACCCTGCTGGATGCCTGATTGTGCCCCAGTTCATTAGCAACACAAAACCTTCCATGGAATTTCAGCTTATAGAACCCACTCCTCTTATGAATATTTCTAAGGAACTGGCTGCTCAAACTGGGAATGGAATTCCATCAGTTAAATAGACTATAAGGATAGATTATTTTTATGACAACAGACCCTGAGTTAAGTCCTTTTGAGCGCGAATGGTAAAATGTTCCCATGTGCAGTGGGAAACACTCTGTTAACGTATTGAAATGCTGCTGTTGTGAAGAGAAAATGGTGTATAACGTTGTGCAGGTATGTGAAGCTGGTGGAGGAAATTCATTGCAAAGCTTTGTATATTTATATATTTATATTTCATGTTGGGAACCGGATTGGCACAGGCTAATGGGTTTACAAAGCAAATCTAGTTTATGGCTATTCGAAAACCTTGAGCCTGGGTTTCTACTAATTCTAAATCAAGCTAAATGTTCCGTAGTTCCTTACACTGATCTTCAGGAATGGCTCACGTTGGGTTGGAACAGGAGGATAAAAACCCATTTGTTTTTAATTGTTAAGAGTAATTGGGAATTTTTATTGATCATTTCTAGTGCTTTCTCTCTAAAAACTTTATAATAGAGAACTAATCTAGATAGTTGAAAAGCCCAATGGAGCCACTGGGCCAGTGGGACACTGGAGAAAAAACCCAGTGGGCTCCAGCCCTTGTGGGTCCCACTGACTCGCTCCCCATGATGCTCCCTAACCTCCCCTACTGGCCAACTGGCATCACATCAACAAGGAAAAAATTTACGCATCGGGGGGCAGAGTTGGGCTGACGGAGGGCAGTTTTCTCTAGGGCAGTAGACCTGGGGAGGGGGGTTTTGGCTATGGGCCGGGTGGGTGTAGGCATCTGATGCGGCAACCCAATGGGGAGTCCTCACTGACTGCTGTGAACAGAATTGGTTCTAAGACCAACTTGATTAGGCCTCGGGGCTGGACTGTAACAGAAAGCCATCAAACAGAAAAAAAGAAAATTATTGTGAATATTAAAATGATACAACAACAATTGATTTCCTATCCACTATGATCCATACAATAACAGAAAGAAGAAAGAATCCGCAAATAAACGAGCAAGGGTTTCCCTGCTAGAAATAGCCTGTTGTGCCGGTGATTTCTTCTTTCTCGATTGCTGTGGAGGTTGCCAATACCTCCTTCATCGAGCACCAGGTGTCACGGGATTTGGACGGCCAGGGTGTGCGAGGTGACTACTCTCTTCTCCATACAATAACAGACAATATCACCTCCAATCTATCCTTCTGCATTCCCTGGCTCAACCTGAGTTATACTCCTAGATAGAGTGTACTATAACAGAAGCTGCACCTACCATTATCTAATAATTCATTCACGGGGCCCTTGTGGTCTTTCCTTTACTGGGGCCTAATTCCCAGGCTCTCCAGCCCCATCCATTCTTTTACACAAGCGGAGGGCAAAGGGAAGGCACAATCTATTGCCACTTTAAAGATCACCACCCGCCCAGGCCAATATAGAACTCATGTGGTCCAAGGCATCCAGGTTACAGGTACCAGACTCCAGAAAAAAAAACAAAAACCTATTAAGTTGTTTCCCAAACCAGCAGGGAATTTGAGCTTATGAGTTTTATGAGTTTTACAGACAATAGAGTTGGTTTTCTACACAAGAATTTGACCTTCTTTTGGACAAGTCCGCAAACAAGTGGATTTTTCCCAATTTGGCCAGTCAAAGGGTAAAGGGCTTATGTCTCTTCTGTAGCCTATACCTATATATTTAGCTGATTAGAGAGAGGTCCACAACATTCGACTGCATGTGGACATCTTACTCGCACCCCCCCACCCCAATTGTTCTCCAAAATGAAATTGACTTTTACAGCCCAAGATTTCCACTTATTGGTGGTCAAAGTCCATTAAATTGTTCAGTGACCAACTATGTGTGTCAACAGCAGATAACTATGTTCATATATCAATTTATCCATCTCAGTGGGAGCAGCCATGACGGCTATTCGGAGCATAATGAATGATGAAATTCCCTTTCCCTTCAAACAACAGAACATGACTTGATAATATAACTTTAATACATGCAAATGCCTTATTTCATGTGGGGAACATCACATTTCCAAACATCATATTGACATTCATACATTTTCACTTAAGCTGCTGTATTGCTTATCTCAGATATGTCACCTCTATAGTCATCACAAGAACACTGCCCCCCAGTCATTACTAGATAGTAATAATGTCTTGGACAAGTTTATTCTATTCCCTATAAATACAAGATATATATTCCCTCCAAATGTCTAAATAAAGCCATAACAAGTATAAATCAATTATGATATTCACCCAACAGATTTTGTAATAACCTGGCATGAGTGTGAACCATGTAATTTATCTAATTAACATGATTTCATTTGCAGCTCTTGATAGTTGCAAAAGAGTTACGTGCCGGTTAAGACAAATTGGCCTTGCCTTGCAATCCTTGAAGTGATGAATTAATGAGGACGTGGGCTGGAAGAAACCAGGAGATAACTATCTCCGCTACCATCTCACTACTAAGAAAGCTGTAGAACCTCTGTCTGATAATGACTGTTTAAATGTCCTGGCAGAAGAGGTCTCGGGAGGGTTTATAAAGACCTCAGAAGTGCCACTAAACAAATAAAGTAGCTACAGAAAGAAACAATTAGCAGCAGATAATAGGATGTTACAGGCAGCATTATGCCATAACTGGAAACTAAAAGAGCTATAAGGAGAAAAACACCCCCAACATAGTGACTGTGATGTGTTATTCCTGTTCCCATAATGCCTGGGACTGACTATTAAAAACTACACCAGGGCTGCTTTAGATTAAATGAAATGTTAGGTGAAAACATTGTTGGTACCATCACAGGTAACTGGCAAAATAAAATAGATACTTGAGTCTTCAAGGATACAAAGGAATGGAGGCTCTTTCCCAAGGTTCATGAACAATGACTTTGTCATTATGAATAAGGTTTTGTATAGAGAAGCTCATCATGTCCGGTTGCCCAGTATTTGTTAGACCTTGGCTACAGAAAGGAACATAAGTGACTCAGGGAAAGGGGCAATTGTTAATGGATTCTCCCGGCAATGATAAAGATCCTCAACTTGGGTCCTTTTCACTAAAGACAGTAGCCAAGGGGGTGAGGACAAAAACATCAACTAGGTGCATGGATGGAAGAAAGTGTAGTTATTAGCATGAAACAATGCACATTGCAAACAGCTACTCCTCTGCATGAACTGTGGTAGAAGAGGGTCCGTTATTAAAGGAATTCTTTTGTGATTTTTATGGTGTAGTTTTTGTTTCTAGATTACACTGTTTACACTGCAAATAATTCACTCTGCAAAGTAAAATTTAATTTGTGAACCAACAAGTGTATTTAGTTGTAATATTGGTGTGTAGGTGCATCTCAGGTCATTTTGCCTGGTCATATGATTTCAGAAAGTGCCAGCACTTTAGGATGGAACTGCTTTCTGGCAGGCTGTTGTTTCTCCTACTCAATGTAACTGAATGTGTCTCAGTGGGACCTGGATTTTACTATTGAGTACTGTTCTTAGATCTACCAGGCAGCTGTTATCTTGTGTTAGGGAGCAGCTATCTGGTTACCTTCCCATTGTTCTTTTGTTTGGCTGCTGGGGGGGAAAGGGAGGGGGTGATATCACTCCAACTTGCAGTACAGCAATAAAGAGTGACTGAAGTTTATCGGAGCACAAGTCACATGACTGGGGGCAGCTGGGAAACTGACAATATGTCTAGAATTCAAAATTAAATATAAAGAAACCTGTTTGCTCTTTTGAAAAATGTATTTCAGTGCAGAATTCTGCTGGAGCAGCACTATTAACTGATGCTTTTTTTGAAAAAAATATTTTTTATGACAGCATCCCTTTAAGTCCCTTCCCACCCAGGGGAGAAGGCTTTATTTTCTTCTTTTGCAGAGTCCCTTGCTTATTGGTTGGGTCTGCTTTAACACACATACAACCAGCCTGCCAATCCCTCATTGTAACTTTATTAAAGTTCGAATTCCAAGACAATTGAAGAAATTGAATATATGTTTATGTAACACGATTTACAAGATGGTCCACTCTCTGGTACTTAGGACATTCCTTGGTAATGGGGTACGTTTTAATCACAATATATTTTAGAAATTATTTATCGGGTATTTATCTGTGCGTTGTAAAAAAAAATTAAATTCCAAATTTCATAAAACCAGGTCTTCCTTGTCTTCTCAAAGTTTGTAACCTGCTGCTCTAATGAACTGCTCTTAGAATTAAATGTTACAATACAGAGTGTGCAACCTCGGAAGATAAATACAGAATCGACTCAAAATTGTACTTGAGCTTAAAAAGCAATTGAAGTGCAGACCATCTCTCTCTCTCTCTCTCTCTCTCTCTCTCTCTCTCTCTCTCTCTCTCTCTCTCTCTCTCTCTCTCTCTCTCTCTCTCTCTCTCTCTGTGGCTTACTAGAAACAGTTGACTACCAAAACCACCTATGTGTAAAAACTAATTACTGAGAAAAGGGTATACGAGTTTGTGGCTTTGCAATTTTAGGTCATTAGCTGAGCAAAAAGAACATAACCATATTCAGAAATTTATTACAAACTGTCACTTTATATGTGACACAGGGGGCTTTATTTATTAAATTATTTTAATAAAAAAAAGTTTTGCCCAAACTAGAATCCACAATTGGGGGCAGATTTACTCGAGGGCAAAGTGGCTAACGTTAGCATCAATTCGCTTTTGTTGTAACAATTCGCTTTTTTAGGGACTTCGACGATTTACTAAAAATCACTTCGCTAGTGAAGGATACAGACGCTAGCGGTGATTCGCATTCTAATGCCAGGTGACAATTCGCTCTGGTGAATGGTCGTTACTCCGCAAATTCAATGAAATGCGGATTTTATTGAACGTTACCTCTTTCGCCAGACTTGCCATCACCAGCTCAGACCAGGAGAAGTGCATTGGAATTCACAGATCTTCCTCAATCTTCTGTTACTTATGTCATATTTTTAGTGGAAAAAGTTTTTTTCCAGAGTGATAGCCTGTAAAACCAGGTTCCCCCCTACATTTCCTAACATATGGCACATAAACTATACACTGGGCTCATGTGTAGGGCAATATAACAACTCTATTTTATTTATCAAGGCTCCCTGGGCTTGTGTAGTGTAATGTATTTGCTGCAACATATACGTCCATTCAACTTTATAATTTCCCGCCGTGTGCAAATTAGCCTGAACGCAAGATCTCTAGCGAATTTGCAGTAGGCAGAAATGAACGCTAGCGCATCTTCACTTTCAATTCGAAAATCAGTGGCACTGCACATGCTCACTGGGCTCTGAATTTCTGTTGAAAAGCTAAATTTAGGACTGAGCAGGAATCATTAAATGGGAGCAAAAATGGAAGAAAAAAAATAAGCTTCCTCATACTGAAATAAGAAATGTATTAAATACAATCAATTAAATATTCTGCATTGTTTCTGAAATAATCAAGTTAATCTTCACTATTTTCTCTCTCAGCATCTGTTTCTCTTCATTCTCTCTTCATGGAGGAGTCAGTGTCAGATATTCATTGACAGTTAGATCCAGTATATCTTGTAGGGGGGGGGCTTAATTTCCTAGCAGATGTGTTAGAGCTCACTCAAATAACTGACTCCAGCACATACAGAATCTAACTAAATGTAGAGAGACAGGATTTTTTTAGAATGAGCTCTGATGCATCCCTTAAATGAGAAACAAACCCTTAATTAAAAAAAACCCTATGCTCCTACCCTACAAAGACCCCCTCCCTCCTCCCCCCCAGCCTAGCTGCCTGCCCCCCCCTGGGCAAATGCCCCTAACTCTTTACTTACCCCTCCGTGCAGATTCAGGCATCAAAGTTCACGAGCGCCATCTTCAGCTGAAGATTACAGAAGAGAAGAAGATGGCTGCCATGAACTCCGCTGGACAGAATCTGCATGGAGGGGTAAGTAAAGAGTTAGGGGCATTTGCCCGGGGGAGCAGCTAGATTGAGGGGGAGGAGGGAGGGGGGACTGTGTAGGGTAGGGTTTTTTTTTATTAAGGGTTTGTTTCTCTTAGAGGAGATAGAGGAGAACTTAACCCCTCCACTAATAAAAAACCCTAACAAGTACCCTACATAGTACCCCCTCCCTGTTTCCCCCCGCATAGGTGATAACACCTAAAAGTAGTGATGGGCGAATTTGTCCCGTTTTGCTTCGCTGAAAAATTAGCAAATGTCCCGCGAAATTCTTGAAACTGTGAAAAATTTGCAAAACGCGTATTTTGACGACCGCGTTAAAGTCAATGGGTGTCCAAATAATATTGACGCGCAACGATTTTGATGCGAGCGACTTTTCCAAAGCGCGTCCAAAATGTTTTGACGCCTGTGAATTTTCGTGAATTTATTCGCAGGCGCAAATTCGCCGCAAATTTGCGCCTGGTGAATTTATTTGCCCATTAATACCTATAAGTGGCCCTAATCCTTTAATCCTTTTAAGCACAGTGGAGCTCGTGGGCGCCATCTTCCGGCTCTTCGGATTTCTTCGGGACGTCATCGCTGTATTGGTGCATGCGCTGTTGGAGCTGGTCTTCCTGTTCATAGCAACTGCGCATGTACTAAAAGCGACGGCAATTGCAGCAGAGAAAGAAGAGGACCCAAAGAAATCTGAAAAGAAAGAAGATGGCGCCCATGAGCTCCTCTGCGCTTACTCTGCACCTATAGGTGAATAAAGGATTAGGGGCATTTATAGGTGTTATCACTCATGTGGGGTTAGAGCAGGGAGGGGGGACTATGTAGAGTACTGGGTAGGGGTTTTTATTATTGGGGAGGTTGACTTCTCCTGACAGAATTGGTGAATCTGAATCAGCCTTGTATCATGACTTTTATATTGTGTATAAATGTAAATCAGGCTTTTAAAGGAGAGATATTCCCCAAACAAACGCCCAATTTTAAAAGCATAGGATCACCACTTATTTAAAGGGGGGGTATGGGGTGCTACAACCACTGAAGCTATGCCACAGCTTCCGGCTAAATATACAATATCAAAACAGGGGGGTTGTGGGAGCACTCTAAAGGCTTTAAAGTATATATATATAAGTATAATAAATGCTATTGCATATGTACCAAAATAGGGGTTATTTTGTTACAAAGTTATGATCATAAAATTGATAAGCCACCATACCACGTCAAGGTAAACCCCCCTTTTAACTAGTGGTGATCCGATGCTTTTAAAATTGGGCGTTTGTTTTGGGAATATCTCTCCTTTAAAAGCCTGATTGCTGGCTGGGGAGGATTTAGCCCTCAGTGAAAAAACAGCGTTCAACGGACATTGATTACAGGTAATGCTAAAATGCACATTAAATATAAAACAAGTTAGGGACCTCCATTCGGGGTTTACCTTGACGTGGTATCGTGGCTTATCAATTTTATGATCATAACTTTGTAACAAAATAACCCCTGTTTTGGGTACATATGCAATAGCATTTATTATACATATATATATATATATACTTTAAAGCCTTTAGAGTGCTCCCACAACCCCCCTGTTTTGATATTATATATATATATATATATATATATATATATATATATATATATATATATATATATATATATATATATATATATATATATATATATATATATATATAGTCAAATACAAGATTCCTCTGCACTCAACCCATTATCAATATATTTAAGACAGAGACATTTTGTGCTACTGCTACTGAAAAATGTCTTACCCTTTAAACAAAACAGGGATTGTTTGTCCATATATTGCAATGTATTTAAGCTGAACAACTACGTCACAGTCATCCCATATCTGGCCAGTCCTATGCTCAATTTTATCTGATTCATTAAGAATTCTATTGCTTCATTATACATTTTACAAAGGGACTAAGTTTTACCTGCAACTTAACTTGCTGCTTTCAAAGTAAAACTCCCAAACTTGGCTGCCCTTTTATTAGACACCAGTGGGATCACCTGACTATAGTTGGAGGGGGTGGGAGCTACAACATGGATCGTCCCATCCGATGGAGATCTGGTGGACTTTCGGCCAGATCTCGATCGGGAAAGCCCGTCGGGGAGCCCCATACACGGGCCAATAAGCTGCCGACATGGTCTGTCTTTTATCGGCCCGTGTATGGCAACCTTTACTCTTTACACTAAAAGTTCCCGATTACTCATTTAATATTCCCCTGGGGTGGCCGTCTCATTACACTACAAAGCTAAAAAAAAATACATTCTGATCAATTCCCCTTGCAGGAAAAAAACACTTTGGGGCTAATTAAAGAAGTCAGGGTATTTTTGTACCAGGCTGTAATGAGATAAACAGCGTGGAAAATATTCGTACATCTTCCCCAATGTTCATCTCGTTCCACAAGAAAAAATGTATTTGACTCAAGAAACCCCCAATAATTTGCCTATTTAGCTACTTCAAAGCAAAAACCTCAGGCAGAGCTGAAAGTGACATCTTTCTTTTTACCTAAAATAGCCCTGTAATGTTCTTACTGATCTGTGAAAGTTGACACAAACAGGAACAATCTTCACCTGCAATTTGTTTCTGTTGTTCTTGAAAAAGAGATCAATCAATACTTAAAATCTGCATTCAACTGATTCTGTAGTAAATGATCTAAGTTATAAATGGCAGAACTTGTTCTTTATGAGTATCACTCATGTATTACAAAGGATAATGTACCCCCTACTGTAAATGATAAGGATATTAGAAGTCACTGAGGGGTTGTTCTGTGACCATATAAAGGCACAAGGCTGCAGGCTGAGTTATTCAGGGAACTCTGAGTATCACTCATGTATTATAAGGGATAATGTACCCCCTACTGTAAATGATAAGGATATTAGAAGTCACTGAGGGGTTGTTCTGTGACCATATAAAGGCACAAGGCTGCAGGCTGAGTTATACAGGGAACTCTGAGTATCACTCATGTATTATAAGGGATAATGTACCCCCTACTGTAAATGATAAGGATATTAGAAGTGACTGAGGGGTTGTTCTGTGACCATATAAAGGCACAAGGCTGCAGGCTGAGTTATTCAGGGAACTCTGAGTATCACTCACGTATTATAAGGGATAATGTACCCCCTACTGTAAATGATAAGGATATTAGAAGTGACTGAGGGGTTGTTCTGTGACCATATAAAGGCACAAGGCTGCAGGCTGAGTTATTCAGGGAACTCTGAGTATCACTCATGTATTATAAGGGATAATGTACCCCCTACTGTAAATGATAAGGATATTAGAAGTCACTGAGGGGTTGTTCTGTGACCATATAAAGGCACAAGGCTGCAGGCTGAGTTATACAGGGAAGTCTGAGTATCACTCATGTATTACAAGGGATAATGTACCCCCTACTGAAAATGATAAGGATATTAGAAGTCACTGAGGGGTTGTTCTGTGACCATATAAAGGCACAAGGCTGCAGGCTAAGTTATACAGGGAACTCTGAGTATCACTCATGTATTATAAGGGATAATGTACCCCCTACTGTAAATGATAAGGATATTAGAAGTCACTGAGGGGTTGTTCTGTGACCATATAAAGACACAAGGCTGCAGGCTGAGTTATACAGGGAACTCTGAGTATCACTCGTGTATTATAAGGGATAATGTACCCCCTACTGTAAATGATAAGGATATTAGAAGTCACTGAGGGGTTGTTCTGTGACCATATAAAGGCACAAGGCTGCAGGCTGAGTTATACAGGGAACTCTAAGTATCACTCATGTATTATAAGGGATAATGTACCCCCTACTGTAAATGATAAGGATATTAGAAGTCACTGAGAGGTTGTTCTGTGACCATATAAAGGCACAAGGCTGCAGGCTGAGTTATACAGGGAACTCTGAGTATCACTCATGTATTATAAGGGATAATGTACCCCCTACTGTAAATGATAAGGATATTAGAAGTCACTGAGAGGTTGTTCTGTGACCATATAAAGGCACAAGGCTGCAGGCTGAGTTATACAGGGAACTCTGAGTATCACTCATGTATTATAAGGGATAATGTACCCCTACTGTAAATGATAAGGATATTAGAAGTCACTGAGGGGTTGTTCTGTGACCATATAAAGGCACAAGGCTGCAGGCTGAGTTATACAGGGAACTCTGAGTATTACTTATGTATTATAAGGGATAATGTACCCCCTACTGTAAATGATAAGGATATTAGAAGTGACTGAGGGGTTGTTCTGTGACCGTATAAAGACACAAGGCTGCAGGCTGAGTTATACAGGGAACTCTGAGTATCACTCATGTATTATAAGGGATAATGTACCCCCTACTGTAAATGATAAGAATATTAGAAGTCACTGCTCAGATGAAGTCTATATCCCGTCTAACTACACGCTTTACATTTTAAATACAGTATCTCAAAATACCACATGCATAATAATTTGCTTACAACACTTTTACTCTACTCTTACACAAAACTTTACGAGCAAAAGCGGAAGCATTTCACTTCTTCATAGAAAGAGTTGCGAGATTCTGTGAACTCTAAAATATATAGTGTTTCTGCTCTAACAAGGCTTTGTGGGCTATTTTTCTGTATGAAGTTCATTGTTTTTATGGTCGGCATCAGTCTGTAAAATAACGGTGAGTGTGATACACAACTGTTTGGAGGAAGCGAGTGGTTTCAAGTTAGTTTCACGGAAAGCAGGAAATTCACAAGATGTAAATATATATATTATTTTTCTTGATTGCAGACCCCCATTTATTTTTGCTGGGAATGCCCTATAAACAGGGGCGATGTATGTGAATGCTGTCTAATGGAAAAAGCATCAGCTATTTATTCCCAATTCTGATTAAGCAAATGGAAAAATGATGAAGCCCGGGCTTTGTTTTAAACATCAGCACTTTATTGGGATGAACACAGTGTTTGATACAATCGCTGGATATGGAGCAAGTCCCCCCCATACTCACTATTAAACCCGGATCAGATTGTCATGGAAACAAGGCACAATTCACATCTGTGTAAAGAGAATCACACACACTGGAGTTAAAGAGATAATAGTGTTCACTTAAAGGCGCTGTTCACCTTGAAATTAACTGTTGGTATGAAATAGAGAGTGATATTCTGAGACAATTTGCAATTGGTTTTTATTTTTTATTATTTGTGGTTTTTGAGTTATTTAGCTTTTTATTCAGCAGCTCTCCAGTTTGCAATTTCAGCCATCTGGTTGCTAGGGTCCAAATGACCCTAGCAACCATGCATTGCTATGCATAAGAGACTGGAATATTAATAGGAGAGGGTCTGAAAAGAAAAATGAGCAATATAAAGTAGAGAACAATTTTTAAGAATTGATATATATATATAAAAAAAAATAATGAAGACCAATTGAAAAGTCACTTAGAAATGTCCTTTCTATAACTAAAAGTGAACTTAAAGGTGAACCACCCCTTTAAAGGAGAATGAATTGAGCTAAAAATGTCATGTTTTATATAGTGAACTTATTGCACGAGGCTAAAGTTTCAGCTTGTCAATAGCAGCAATGATCCAGGACTTCAAACTTGTCACAGGGGGTCACCATCTTGGAAAGTGTCTGTGACACTCACATGCTCAGTGGGCTCTGATTGGCTGTTGAGAAGCTAAGCTTAGGGCTCGTCACTAATTATCCAGCAGAAAATGAGCTTCCCTGGCTGTAATATAAGCTGATGCTACAGGTTTGCTGATTATTAAATTCTGATGCTAATTGCACTGGTTTCTGTGCTGCCATGTAGTAATTATGTGTATTAATTACTAATCAGCCTTATATTGTGACATTTCTATTCTATGTGTACTGTATATTGTGAGTGGGTCCCTAAGCTCAGTAAGTGACAGCAGCACAGAGCATGTGCAGTGAATCAGCAGAAAAGAAGATGGGCAGCTACTGGGGCATCTTTGGAGACACAGATCGTTACTGCTAAAGGACTGTGGTTGACTTGGGCTGGTACAGAAGCACAAAACATCATGTACAATATTTCTAGCTACTTCTTTAGTTAGGCTTAAGTTCTCCTTTAGTGCTATACAGTATACATGCTGTGACTTGCAATGGTAAGTGCCAAAGACCACCAGTAAAATGCCCTAAAATATGTTGCCATGGACATGGGCCTTTATCACAGGTTAGAGCAGGGGTTCTTGAACATTTCAGTTTAAAGCTGGCCATCGAAGTGTAGATTTTTGCCTTGTATCCAACGAACAATCATACTTGCAATCTTCCATCCTGCAACTAACAATTTAGATTAAATAAAGTAGTAAAAGAACAAATCAGACTATTTTCTTTCCATTAATAGTGATGGGCAAATTTCTCACGTAAGAAATTCTTGAAATGCGAAAATTGACACCCACGTTTAAATAGTGTTGATGCATGTCAAATTTGATGCAAGGGACTTTTGGGAGGCGCGCCCGAATTTTTTTGACACAGGCAACAAATTTATTCACCAAAAATTTAGCGAATTTCCTGCGAAATTTACGAAACAGCGAAAAATTTGTGAAATGCGTTGAAGTCAATGGCCGTCAAAATTATGTTGACGATCGTCAATTTTGACCGGTGCGACAATTTTTATACGTACGCATACTTTGTCCAAATGCATTAAAGTTAATGAGCGTCCGAATAATTTTGACGCGCGAGACTATTCTGACGCGCACCCACATTTTTCTGATGCACCGGATTTTTCACAGTGGAAATTCACTGTTAATTCACGCCTGGTGAATTTATTTGCCCATCACTACATTAAAGTCTTTGGAAGACAAATTTTTTGATGCAATTTTTTTCAAACCGTTTGAGTCCAGACCATGAGCGTCTTTTTTTGTGGCGAAAACCTGGCGAAAAATATCTCAAAACTACTGGCCAGCCCTATAGTTTGGGGATCACTAGGTTTGAGGCTACTCCATTTGCAACATTAGAATTCCCCACAGCTTCTGTGCAGAGCCAATCCACTTCTACACAACGAAGAGCTCATTTACCAACATAGGAACTCAATAGCTCGAGTGCAGTTGCTAATAGCAACCAATAAGGTCTTGCTTTGTTTCCTGAATTGTCCTCAACTGTCCATCACAATATATTGCTATTGGCATTTTAGCACCTGTGTTTGTGAAGCAGCCCCTATTCCTTGCAGTGGAACGTTTATAGGTCATTTTATGGTTGCTAGGTAGTGATGGGAGAATTTGCGCCATTTCGCTTTGCCGGAAAATTACCGAATTTCGCACGAAATTCGCAAAACGGCAAATAAATTCGCCCATCACTACCTAGCAACCATAAAATGACCTATTTGTGGTTTTTTTGGTGAAAATGCGCCAGTGTCCAAAAAAACGGCAAATTTTCACCAGCGAATTTTTTTGCGGCAAATCACACACATTTGCGCCTGGTGAATAAATTCCCCCATCACTATTGCTAGGGCCTGTGACACTGCCAAATAACATTCCCACTCAAGAACATACTAATCATCATCATTTGATGACATTTATGCTGTGAATGTGTTTCGGTCATGAATCCAATTAAGGTTCTAGAAGAAAAACGTATTACTCAGTTAAGTCCAAAATGAGAGTCATGGTGGTCATGTCCCCCCCCAGTCCAAGGGTTAAACACCATTTGGTAAAGCAAATCAAAAACTAAAATCGTGAAATGACCTGCTGTTTAGTTAAAAAGTAGACCAAATATTTTTTGAAAAAGTCTTTATTAGGACATACATTAGCCTAACGCGTTTCGTGTCAAGGTGGGCACTTACTCATAGGCTGTTGAGTAAGTGCCTATGAGTAAGTGCCTATGAGTAAGTGGCTATAAGTAAGTGCCCACCTTGACACAAAACGCGTTAGGCTAATGTATGTCCTAATAAAGACTTTTTCTTTTTAAAAAAATATTTGGGCTACTTTTTCACTAAACAGTAGGTGAGTCTCGATTTTTGTTTTTGATTGGCATGGCTTTGGGCTTTAAAAGCATACACTATATCAATATACTGGATATATACAGCTAGGGGCACATTTACTAAGGGTCGAATATGGAGGGTTAATAAACCCTCGAATTCGACCCTCTAGGTAAAATCCTAGTCAAAGTTTTTTTAAAGAGACAGTACTTCGACTATAGAATGGTTGAACGATTTTTAGTTTGAATTGTTCGAATCGAAGTCGTAGTCGAAGGTCGTAGTAGCCTATTGGATGGTCGACGTACCAAAAAAAAACTTAGAAATTCAACGTTTTTTTACTTCAAATCCTTCACTCGAGCTTAGTAAATGTGCCCCCTAGAGTGCACACAATGGTATGCCTGCTTTATAATATAATTTTTGGAAATAATGGGATTGTCTGTCTTTACCAGTCACAGGGATTAAGGCATGTTAAATACATGCAGCACATTTTTGCCTTTAAAGGGGTTGTTCACCTTTCAATCACTTTTATTAGTTCAGATTGTTCCCCAGAATTAGTGATGGGCGAATTTGCGCCATTTCGCTGAAAAATCAGCGAATTTCCCACGAAATTTGCTAAACAGTGAAAAAATTGCCAAACGTTTTTTTTCCGACGCCGGCGAATTTTCGCAGTCGTTTTGCAAATTTATTCACTGGCGGCAAATTGCGCAAATTTGCGCCTGGCGAATAAATTTGCCTGTCACTACCCAGAATAAGTTGACTTTAGCCTTTAACAGGAACATCTTCAGGAGAAAAGGTTGGTCGGTATTGGAATTACAAGGCTCATGGGATCTAGCATGCCGGGCAGTGATCACCATTACCTGACGTCATTCTTTGGGGAAATGCATGGGATTTCCTATCCAGTCCTTTCCAGACTGAATCAAAACGTCACGTTTGTTATTGTGTAAAGAAAGAGTTTGGCAAAATGTTTTTCCTGCAGGTATGAAGATCCAATTCCAACAGAAAAGGCACCTGCTCAGGGAGGGTTCTATCTTTCTGTAATTTGGTTGTTCATACCTTAAGTCTAAAACAAAATCATGTAAACATTAAATAAACCCAAGAGAAACTGGATACACGGTAGATAAAAGATATGGGGCAGCCATTCAAAGCTGAAAAAGGAGAAAAGGCACAGGATACACAGCAGATAACAGATAAGCTCTGTAGTATACAATGGGATTCTTCAGAACATATCTGTTATCTACTATGGGCCCATGCTTGAATGGCTGCCCCCATGGCTACACAGTACCTTTTTAATATAAACTATAGTAGTACTTATCTGTTATTTACTGTGTACCTGTGCTTGAATGGCTGCCCCCATGGCTACACAGCAGCTTGTTTATACAAACTATAGTAGTACTTATCTGTTATCTACTGTGTATCCTGTGCTTGAATGGCTGCCCCCATGGCTACACAGCAGCTTGTTTATATAAACTATAGTAGTACTTATCTGTTATCTACTGTGTATCCTGTGCTTGAATGGCTGCCCACATCTCTGTGTACATCATTGTCTAGCTCAGGGGTGCCCAACCTTTTTTTACTTGTGAGCCACATTCAAATGTATAAAGAGTTGGGGAGCAACACAACCATGAAAAAAATTACTTGAAGCGAAAAATAAGGACTGTGATTGGCTATTTGATATCCTCTATGTGGATTGGTAGCCTACATTGAGGCTCTGTTTGGCAGTACATGTGTTTTTTTTTTTATAAATTCTTTATTTATTTTGATTTACTTCTGTCATTTTCAAAACATCACAGGAAATGTCAATACAAACACATCTTCAAGGCATATAGAGAAGTCACATATTTCAAACCAAGGATCTACATACAGCATCCGTCTAAGCAAAGATACAATTTCAAAAGTATGTTAGTGTACATGTGGTTTTTATACAACCAAAACTTGCCTCCAAGCCTGGAATTTAAAAATAAGCTCCTGCTTTGAGGCCACTGGGAGCAACATCCAAGGGGTTGGAGAGCAAGGTCACAAGTCACTGGTTGGGGATCACTGGTCTAGCATAAGAATCAATAAAAAATGAATACTTATTATTCTCTCTGTGTCACTGCAAGTCTATGTTATCTATCATTTCATGTTCTTATAGAGGCAATTCTCATGTATCCTAGCAGTTCTGTCTGGTAGGACTTTGTTAGTTGTGTTGCCACTGCATAAAGTTGGCTTATCACCTTTGGAGCAGGCACATGGACTACACATGCATGTGGCATTATAATATGTAACAGAACTAATGTAGGTCAAAGAAGAATGATACAACAGTGGACGTTCAAAAAGAGTCATGTTGGGGAGAGAGGATGGTTATGATATCATCAGTATGGTAGGGTCTATCCCCTTAGACATCTTGGGTTCTATCACGGAATTACAAAAAATAATAGAACAGTGGGGAAAGCAAATCAAATATAATATAGGAAGAAGTATTAATATCAGAACATTACACAGTCAATTTATACTTGAGGTCAGTACGAACCCATTCTACAAAAGCATCTGGGCTGCCTTTAGTTGAACTGTGACCATCTAATAAAATACCAAAATATACATTGACTCAACTGGAATCTATAAACTACAATTTATATTGCTTTGGGTGCCTTTTTTTGGTTGAGTCTCTTAGTGTAATGCCACTCTATTTTGGATTTGCCAAACTTTTGCTTTGACCCAGCCTCAATACTGCTCTTTGTGTTGTGTGTTTGTGTATTGGGTCAAAAACAGTAGGTTGCAGAAGGCTCCACGCTCTGCTCTATCTGTCTGTTCATTTGTAGAAGGGGCTTGAGCAGCATCTCATGAACCTCAATATGATTAGGAATGTTTAACTGAGATGGGCACAAGGAAAGAAGGGCTTGAACTATTCCAGAGGCAAAGACGTATGGAGTTCAGTAAAAGGAAGGTAGAAAGTAGAAAGATCATTCAGTAACATCTGACACCATGAGATGAATTTCTGCATTCAGATTGAGTTGGGACACTTTTTGATGAAGGTCACAAAGTCTAAGGGGCAAATTCACTAAACTCCGAAAATTCGCCAGCGACGGCTTTGCTCACATCACAACACTTCGCCAGGCGTAGCCAGGACAACGCTAAACTCCGAAGTTTCGTCCAGGGCACCGAATGCTGGCGAAGTTGCTCTAGCGCAATTTTTAGCCTATCACCCTGAAAAAGGAAGACATTAGCTTTTTTGGGACTTAAAAAAATGTTCAACTATTTTTTGAGGAACTCCTATCTACTCTATTGCACTTCGCCTGGTCTGAGGTGGCGAAGGCAAGTCTGGCGCAAGAGGCAACGTTCAGTAAAATCGGCATCTTAGTGAATTTGCGTAGTTACGTCCATTCGCCAGAGCGCAAATTCGGCTGGTATTAGAGTGCGAAGCAACGCTAGAGTCTATCTCCTTCACTAGCGAAGTGGCGCTTGTGCCCGTTAGGAAATCGGCGAAGTTCCGAAATTACGTCACACTGTTGGATTTTCTCTAACGTTAGTCACTTTGCCCTTTAGGGAATCTGCCCCCTGGACTTGTGTTAAGCAGCACTGGGGGTTCTGACTGTGACAGGTTCATAGTAGAGGAACACGGGAAGGTGATCAATCTGAAGGTGTTAGGGAGCGAAGTACCGCTAGAGTCTATCTCCTTCACTAGCGAAGTTATGCCAGCGACCATTAGTAAATCAGCAAAGTACTGAAATGACAAATTTTCACCCGCTTTAGTCACTTCGCCCTTTAGTAAATTTGCCCCTATAAGTCTAAACTCTTTTAACCTCCATATTCATGAACTGTTCAGCAACACACCAGCCAGCTTCTATTTCAGTGTCGGCCTGGCCCACAGGGATACCAGGAAAACTCCCGGTGGGTCCAGGTGTCAGTGGTCCCTCTTGCTTCTAAACGTTTGATCTATTTTCCTATTTATTTATGGGAAAAATGCTTAATAATGAAAGAATATAGTAAGTAGATATAAAAGACTAGGAAAATAAAGAGGTTGAGTGAGGAGAGGAGGAATAAGAGTTTGGAAAGTGGTTCCACGGTCTGAGGTTTTCTGGTGGACCCCTGGCATCCCAGTCCGACAATGTTCTATTTACTTCAACTGCTTCTGCTAATCTCCGGTCACAATCTGGTGTAGATCAAACTGGATCACTAAGAAAAGGGCTAAGCAATCGTTTATTGAGCTACTGCTGAAACAAATGCACAGTAATACATTCATCACCTGTTTATATTTCCATTCTATTGCTTCTCCTTGGCTAAAGCCCTGACTCCACAACATTCATAAGGAAGAAATCTACAGACGTTTGGACCCAGGCAAATGATTGGGCTGCAGATGGTGGAAAACACTGGCTTATAAAATCCTGATCAGAGGCAGCAAGAGTTCACACATGGCATAGTTGAAAGCATATATATATGTTTGTGTTGTATAGAAGCTTTTTTATGTGCACTTGATGTTTTTCCATGTGTTCATTCTCTCAGCTGTTAACCACTCCACCTATATACAAGTACTTTATAGTTATTTTAAGACTAATAGAAAAAAACTCTGGTGTTAAATACTCCCATGAGACAAGACAACCCCCTGCCCCTTCCAAATCAACCTCCTGTTTCTGAGGTTTATCCCCCCTTCATCAGGTGTAATCATAGGCTACGCCTCCTAAAAGATTGTGCCAGCCACTCTCTTGCTTCCCATGGTTTACTACTGCAGAAAAGAACATAAAACACGGTCCTTCCTTAAATACTCCTACCCAAGGAAACAGCATCCACACAGGTAGATTCCTCGCCCCTTGCTAGGAGCACACTAAGTAATGGCCAAAGACCCTACTGAAATTGGCAAAACATGAGCAGATAATCCCAGCTAAATTGTGTATTGGGGTATGTGATCTTTGCATCCTCATTGGGTACATTATAGATGGATGGCGAGGGTGGGATACAACTAAAAGTTGGAGCAGAAAAGGAAGACAAGAAAAGTAAGCAGAAGAAGAGAACTATCCATAAGTGTTGGGGTTAGTAGATAAAGGACAAGAGGAGCTTGGTGGGACTTGGTGGTTACAGCGTTTGTATATTGATTTATAGAAAGAGATTATGGAAAGGGCAGCTAATAGGGGCCCATTAAACTTGTAGTACCCCTGACTCACCTTCTCATTCATGGATCACTCTACGGCAGTGATCCTCAACCAGTAGCTTGTGAGTAACATGTTGCTCTCCAACCTCTTGGATGGTGCTCTCAGAAGCCTCAAAGCAGGTGCTTATTTTTGAATTCCAAGCTTGGAGGCAAGATTTGGTTGTATAAAAACCAGGTGTACTGCCAAACAGAGCCTCAATGTAGCAGCCAATCAGAGCACTTATATGGCACCCCAAGAACATTTTTCCTGATTGTGTTGCTCCCCAACTCCTTTTACTTCTGAATGTTGCTCACGGGTTCAAAAAGTTGGAGATCCTTGCTCTACGGTTTCCTCCAACTTCAATAGCCAGACGCAGCAACCAAGACAAGGACATCTGAATATGATGTTTAGTCCTAAGAACTTTGATGTCTGCTTTATTCTCTACATTGTTTGTATGAAATACTTATTTATTATAATCGCATAGTCCTGTTTCTCTAGTCATCAACCAAACATACTGAATATCTACCCCTCTGATGTGACTGATCTGTTTATAGTCCATTGTCTGGATTTGATAGGCAATTTCTCTGTGTTTAATCATAAGATTCTACACCTGGGTATACACAAGCCCAGCAATATTAAGAAGATATATTCTAACTTTAAATACTCGGAAGCAAATTTAGCCTTGTTCTCGGAACTCATAAGTCAGCTCCGGCCCGTGCAGGAAAACATCAGCCGGCTGGGTCTCTTGAAGGAAGCGGCAAGGAAGAGCCCTTTGTTAGAATCAGTGTAGGAGGATAATCATTATCATATAATACCCTTGTTACTTGTAAACATGTTAACCGGGAAGTGACATTGGGAGCTGAGCCCTTTGTTTACCCCTATACTGTAATAATCAGAAATGGAACTGGAACAAACAGTTCATCAGCAACATGGGATCTCGGCTGGGTCATGAACTTCACCGTCCTCCACTCATACTATTCCATTAGAAAAAGGTTATATTCGGAAGTCGAAAATGGGAGATTTCCCCAGTTATTTTTAATGAAAGCGACTGCTAACTATATATATATATACATTTAAATTTGCTGTTATTATCTAGTGCTGAGTTAGCTGCACACCAAGGGAAATGAGTTTGGCATAAGGCCAATACAAAGCATTTAAAAAGAATTAAACGGTGCAACTTCTGGACAGCACTAACCCCATTTAAAGGGGTTGTTCACCTTTGAGTTAACTTTTAGGGGCAAATTTACTTTGGTGGAATATCGAGGGTTAATTAACCCTCGATATTCGACTGTCGAAGTTAAATCCTTCGACTTCGAATATCGAAGTCGAAGGATTTAGCGATATTCGTTCGATCGATCGATCGATCGCCAGGGTAACTCCTCACATTGAGATTGACCCCTGATGATAGGTTCAGGGCTAGCTCACACTCATTGTTGCAGTTCATCCCACAGGGGTTCAAATGGGTTGAGGACAGGGTTCTGGGCAGTCAAGTTCTTCCATTCATATCTTAGCAAACCCATTCTGTACAGACCTGGCTTTGTTCATGGGGGTGAACTAAAACACACTGAAGAAGAACCATAGAATGGTCAAGAAGGTCATTATACCATGTAGCCTTAGGGTTTGTATTCAGTGAAACCAGTGACCTTTGTCCAAACCATACAAAACAGGCAGAGACCATTATTCCTCCTTCACTAAACTTTACTATAAGCATTATGCTTTACCTTCCAAACCTAGACTTTTCCACCACACTCAATAAATGCCATTTATTACCCCCAGCTCTTGTTATTGCACATGGTGATGCCAGGTTTGTTTGCCACTGATCACCAATAAAATCCCCATGCTCCCTAAAAGTAGTTCTTCGACTGACATTCCTAAAAAATCCAACTGACTGGACTGCTATAGCAAAGCCAGCAAAGGTATTTCCCCTGTACAAAGCACAATCCAGCAGGAACAGCCCCTACTTTTCTCATAGAGAGAATACTGTAAATAGCTCATAGTGAGTACAGTAAGCCATAAGCATACGTATTCCTCAATACTAATTACTATTAGTAGGAACGGCCCTGTAAGACTGCTTATAGTTAGTGAGGGAATTTATTTGCCAGGCATGGATCTGGGCGAATTTTCACATTTCGCCACCTGCAAATTGTTTTTGCGAAACAGCTGCGAACATTACCCAGCGAAGAAATTCGCTGCAACAAAAGAGTAGATGGTATAAAAATTGTTGCGCGTCAAATTCATTTTGACGTCCATTGACTTTAATGCATTTGGACAAAAAAAGTTGCAAAAGTAAAAATTGTCAAGCACATAAATATTGTCTCACGTCAAAATTATTGACTTTAATGCATTTGTACAAAAAAGTCGTGCATGCAAAAACTGTCACTCCTGGAAAAATAATTTTGACGCCCATTTCCAATAGCGCAAATTTTTCGCAGTTTCACAAATTTTTACTGTGTTTTGCGAATTTTACCGTGAAATGGGACAGATTCGCCCATCACTACTTATAGTCTGTACCCCCAAAACATGAGCATGTCAGCATTCCCCTAATCACAATCACAATTTAGGGTAGGGGTTACAAGACATTTTTTTGGATTATTCCTCTCTTTTGTTATGCACCATTTGTTCAGCACCCATCAGAGCCGGGCCAAGTGTTATTGCCACTAAAGGTTAATTGGACCAACTCCTGCCAATCAGCCCTCCCCCTGCCTTCCTGCACCTGTAACTCCCCACCACAGTTGCCCCCTTGTTCACCACCATCACTGCTGCCATCAATACTAACCCACTACCTGATCAGAACTGGGCCCCTCTTAATGCCACCTAGGCATGTGCGACCTTGCCAACCCTATTTCTGTCCCTGACTACCCTGGGGAGATCCAAAGACAGCCTCCCCGATGCCCCGCTGATATTTAATCGTGGAGTGCAAAATTTCTGCGTTAAAAAGGGGCTTTTGGCCTCCCCTTGTAACTGGCCAATCGTTGCTGAAGGAGGCAAGGTTCTCACTTGTGACCAGGGCCATATTTATATATAGGTGCCTATATAGGTGCCGAATCCAGTGACGGAGCAGAAGAGGTGAGGGGTACTGACATCACTTCCGCTGAATATGGTGTATGACATCAGCCTATAGGGCACATGACATCAGCGAGTCGGTGACGTAGGGCCATGTTTAGGTCCGATGCCTTGGGCAGCATAAGACCTAAATACAACCCTGCTTGTGACTACCAGATATGGCTTTGTGCCACCTAAGGGGGCTTTTGGCCTCCCCTTGTAACTGGCCGATCAATGCTGATGGAGGCAAGGTTCTCACTTGTGACCAGGGCCATATTTATATATAGGTGCCTATATCGGTGCCTAATCCGATGACGGAGCTGAGGAGGTGAGGGGTAGGGGGTCCGAGGAAGTAGAAGTGACATCACGCGCACGGCGCACTGACATCACTTCCGCTGAATACGGAGTATAACATCAGCCTATAGGGCGCGTGACATCAGCGAGTCGGTGACGTAGGGGCATGTCTAGGTCCGATGCCTTGGGCGGCATAAGACCTAAATACAACCCTGCTTGTGACTACCACATATGGCTTTGTGCCACCTAAGAGGGTGAAAGCCCTACACTTTAGGAACCAAGAATTTAGGGTAAAGTGTCCCAGCTGGTTTCAGGACTTCAATATCGTAGAACTGGATCACTTTAGAGGAAGAGTGACAGAGAAAATGCTGAAGCTTCTCATTAGTCCTCAGCTCTGATCAAGTACCACTAATAACCACATGGGGTCATTCTCCAACAACTGTGTAACAAGTGTGTCACAGACACTTCATCTCAGACACAATGGAGCAGGATTAACCCAGTTTTGTCCTTCTGCAGAGACATTTTTAACTTCCCCCTCCACCTGATGTTATACTCTAACAACTCCAAGCAAAAAGGATGTTAGACAAGTGGAGCCGCAGGCACATCAAGCTGCAGATTTGATTATTATCTCATTTAGAGACACTTGTATTGTTTGACTACACTTCTCAGAATACCCTGTGCACTTTTATCTACAGTTTCCTTCCTCTAATAATGGGGTCCCAGAGACAAATGCCCCCTCAACTCTGACCTAAAATCAGTGCTGAGAGCATGGTGGGGGTGTAATTAAACAAGAGCAATTCTGGCTTGAATTTATATAAAATGGGCAGCCCTGGTAATGCAGGAAGCTAGGGACCCCAGAGAGAAGAGGAGATAAATTCCTTTCATTGGGGATGGGGTCCTCAAGTTGTTGCTAAACTACATATAAATTACATATAAATAACATATAACCTACATATAAAGGCAGATGTGTCCATAGCTCTTCATGCTGCACCTTGTGTCACAATTAACCAATCGCAAGTATGCTTGGCCTTACAATATCAGCATACGCTTCTAATGGTGGCAATACACATATAGATCCGCTCGTTTGGCGATTTCGCCAAACAATCAGATCTTTTCCTGATATGCCGACCTTGAGGTGTACGGCAAATGGGCGGTCGGATCGCAGAACTGCATAAACGAACAGATGCGCCCGTGATCCAATACAATTTTTAGCCCTGCCGATCGACATCTAGCTGACTTTTGCAAGATATCGATCAGGAAAGCCCATCGGAGGGCCCCACACACGGGCCAATAAGCTGCCGGTCTGTCCCGTGTATGGCCAACTTAACGGTCATTTATGACCACAAGCGCAAGTGTGGTTGCTCTAAAATGGATGCAAATGTTGCACTACTATTGGTGCTGTTCTCTTGTGTCCAAACACACTTGTACTTGAGCATATTTGTGTAGAGTAGGGATGCATTAAATCCACTATTTGGGATTGGACCAAATCCCTGAATCCATCCTGAAAGATTCGGCTGAAAACTGAAATGAATATGAATCATAATTTGCATATGCAAATTAGGGACTGGAAGGGAAAAAGTGGAAAAACGTTTACTTCTTTGTTTTCTGACAAAAAATTAAGTGATTTTCCCTCTAATTTGCATATGCAAATTAGGATTCAGATTTGGTTCGGCCAGGCACAAGAATTCGCCAAATCAGAATCCTGCTAAAAAAGCTGAATCCCGAATTTGGTGTATCCCTAGTATAGAGCGCCATTGCATCCTTCCTGCATCTTCTAATGAACTGTACACAAGTGAGACCATGTTGATGGCGAACCGTGGTGTGTGTTAGTTCCCTGGTTTCCACAGTGGGCTGTGCCTAGACCGTAAAACAATTACGCACTAATGCCACTTTAACGCCATGTGCCGGAACTGACGCAGCCCCCATAATATAGGAGCAATCGTGGAGCGCAATTGTATTTGTTTCAACATAGGGTGCAAATTAGTGCGCAGTGCTCAAAAAATGCTGCAAAGATGGCTATTTGCACCCAAAAAATTGCACTTTGCATGCTATTCCGAGTACATAAATGCACCTTTCTTTCTCAATGGTATTTATATGGATGCAAATGTGCACCTGTTTTTGCCCCTATTGCTATGCCTTCTCTAAATGGGGTATTAATATCCTTTAAACTACCACAAGCTGTGGATGTGATCCTTCCCCACCCCCTGGCCTACACCCCTTTCAATTTATTCCTAAATGACTTAACCATACTGTTGGCCCGTTCACCAGTGTATGTAATCCTTCCAGCATGTGCTGAGCCTGAGAACTGCCACGAAAAGGGTAAGGCACCGGCGCTGAACTTGCAGATAAAATAAAACGCTCCAGAAATGTTGTCAAGTCACTTGTGAGCAGCTGGCTTCAGCACTTTACATGGAAGCAGAGCAGTGATCAGAGTTCCAGGAATCCTGAGCTCAGTGCAAGCTGGAGTTTTAAAGGCCTTATCTAAAGGAAGAGCTGCAGGGAAAAGGCTCAATACCATATACGGAATTTTCTGCCTTTTTCCCCCCCTTTCTCTATAGGCAGATATGTTTGATCTCCATCTGCCTAAGGTTCCAGTGACTCCTGAAAAGACAGTAGTGTGTCGTTTGCACAGTTGATCCACGTGATCATTGACTTTTGTTCAATTTTGTTTCCTTTCAGAGTACAGTACATTCCATTCTCTTTTTATGAACTCCCATTACCTTTTCTGTACCTTTATATACATGTATGAGTGTAGTATTGATATAGGTGAGATAACCCCCGCAGCTGCTTTTTCTTCAAAAATGCAGAAATTAAACATTTTTCCAGTTTCTTGCATTTTTAGAATTTTTCTCTATTAAGTGCATACAACCCACTTAAAGGAGAAGGAAAGTATTTTTGTACTTGGGGATGCGAAATGTTAGGCACCCCCAAGTGATTGAGTGGACTTACCTGAAACCCCGGTCTGGTGCTCCTATCAGAAGAAAACTGCACCGGCCCGGGGTTATACCAGTGAGCACCACGGAGTGATCCTCTTCTGTTTTCCTCTCTCTCTTTGTGCAGCTGCACATGCGTAGTAGAACGAAAAGCCAAACTTTAACTAAAAAGTCGCCAATTTCAGGAATTTTGAAGAAAAAAGAAGCTGGAAGAGAAGTCCTTCTGTGGTGCTCTCTGGTATAACCTTGGGCCGGTGCAGTTTTCTGCTGATAGGAGCACCAGCCCGGGTTTCAGGTAAGTAAATACAATCATTTGGGGGTGCCTAACATTTGGCACCCCCAAGTGCAGGATGCATTTTCTTATCCTTTAAGAGCATATAAGATATTTGTACATCTACAACTCCAATGAGGTCTTACAATCTTCCAAATAGGTTCATACTCCATGAGCAAAAAACAATCATTATATCTATTCTACATGGCCAAAAGAATAGGGACCCCTGTCTGTCCAACATCTCATTCCCAAAGCATAATTATTTATATGAAGTTGGTCATTACTACAGCAGCATCTACTCTTCTGGCAAGGCTTTCCATTGGATATTTGAACATTGTTGGCTTCTATTCATATACCAGAGGTTGGGTCCAGATATTGGAGATCAGGTCTGATTTCCAATTTGCCCCTGAGGAAGTACATAGAGTATATGAAATGTGTTGGGCTTTTTTTTACACAATAAAGTGAATTCATTTATGATAACTAAGAGTAGTTTGGCTGATTTACAAATTCGGCTTGTGGTTTTTAAAAACAATTGCTCCCGGTGAGTTCGGAGAGCGCCTGGAGACTGGAGCCATTTTGTAGCAGGGACCCACGAAGAAGAAAAGCTACCCGCGAAGACAATATCTCACAACATTCCCAACACAAGCTACAAGCGTGATCTGCAAAGGAAAAACGGCAAACCAAAGACTGCTATGATATGCGACTTTAAATCTTCAATCCTGTAAGTACATCCGAAGTGCGGGCTGGTTCACTTGTTTTCACTGTACTTCACCACATATAGTTCTCGCTTGGCAGATGCAATCCCAAGGAGGATCCCGTCCATGTTTCCTTACTTAAGCTCTTATTAACAGAATGTGAGTAGCTCCAATCTTTCACTCCGATTTTTGTATTTAACGATATTACACTATCAGCGCATTTGCTCACTCAAACTTCAAGTCTTCGAAGCGCACCACTATCTACCATTTCTTGGTTTCCAGTGGGCCTTCCAATCTATTCCAAAGGTGTTCACTTACGTTTAGTTAATGGTTCTGTACAGACCAGTCAAGTTCTTCCATTCCCATCACTGCAAAGCCATACAGTATGGACCTTGGGTTGGGTTGGGTGTTCACTTACGTTAAGTGCATGGCTCTATGCAGACCAGTCAAGTTCTTTTACTCTCATCTCTGCAAACTAATTCAGTATGGAACTTTGGTTGGGTTCAGATATTGGGGATTGAGCCTGGATTGCAGTGGGCCTTCCAATCTATTTCAAATGTTTTCATCTGGGTTGAGCTCTGTGCAGGCCATTCAAGTTTTTCCATTCTCATCTATGCAACCCCATTCAATATGGACATTGGGTTGGGTTCAGAAATTGGGGATCAGGCCTGGTTTTCAGTAGGCCTTCCAATCTATTCTGAAGGTGTTCAGTTGGGTTGAGTTCATGGCTTTGGGCAGGCCAGTCAAGTTCTGTCATTCCTATCACTGCAAACCCATTCAGTATGGACCTTGGGTTGGGTTCAGATATTGGAGATCAGGCCTGGTTTCCGGTGGGCCTGCCAATCTATTTCAAAGGTGCTCATCTGGGTTGAGTTCATGTCTCTGTGCAGACCAGTCAAGTTCTTCCACTCCCATATATACAACCCCATTCAGTATGGACTTTGGGTTGGGGTCAGCTATTGGAGATCGGGCCTAGTTTTCAGTGGGCCTTCCAATCTATTTCAGTTGGATTGAGGTCAGGGCTCTGTGCAGGCCAGTCAAATTCTTCAACTCGAATCTCTGCAAACCCATTCAGTGCGGACCTTCTTTTTGAATAGGGGCATTATGATGAACAGGCAAGGATTTTCCCAACCTGGTGCCTCAAAGTAGGTGTAAGGAACTTACCCTGGTGGTCTAGCGGCAGCGAGGTCCACGCCGCGTCCTCGGCGTGGACGCCCGTCGTGCTGCTTCCTTCTCCTGTGCCTGCTTCCTCTAGGGCACGCGCCGAGCGCACGCTCGTTATTTAAAGGCGCAGTCGCGCTGGCGTCATCAGCGTGCAATTGGCGCGAAATTCAAAGGTATATAAAGCCCGTTTAGATTACAGGACCTTGCCCGTTGTTAGGTTCAATTAGCTTGTTCCTGGGTGTTTATTGTGATTCCTGTCTTGATCTACTGTGTTTGACCCTTGCCTGCCTGCTACTACTCTGACCTCTCCAATCCTGACCTTGCCTGCCTGAAACTACATTGTTCTCTCCAATCCTGAAACCTTGCCTGTTCTCCGACTATTCTATGATCTCTAATCCTGATTCTGGCCTGTCTGACTATTCTAACTGCTTGTGCTGGCCCGGCCTGCCTGTTCCTGGTGGCTTCCTATCTTCCAGCATCCTTGTAAACAGTCGTGCCCCATTGCCTGCCAGAACTTATGCCTTGCACCTCTCGTTAAGTCCAGGTGGCATCTGAGTAAGCCGAGGGCTCCTCCCGAGGCCAAAGGCGGTCACTTAACTGGTGAAGTACGAGCCGAGACCAGGGTGCTTGGCATCTGTTCTGGTGTAGGGTGCCGACCGTGACAGTAGGAAGCAGAAATTTGTGAAAATATATCAATGTACATTCTAGCCTTTCAGTAAAACCCAGGGCCCACGACACCCCAAACCATTATTCCTGCTCCATCAAACTTTATAGTCATTACTACTCATTATCAGGTGCATCCACTGGTGTGTAGGGGACTGTTGTAATCTGTGTGTCACTTTGAAGAAGCTCGGGTTAGAATTAACCTCAAGACTGCCAAGAGCATTAAAACATTACTCATCCAATTGCTAAATGGAAACTGGAACAGTTAAAAATGTGGATGAGAACCCATGGGAGTAATGTAATAAAGGTGTGAAGTTTGTTACTGGTCTATTTACCCAAAGCGAGCAGTCATTCACTGGGCAGCTGTGCAAAAACAAACACCTGATCGCTTGCAATGGGTGACTAGACCTGGGCAAATTTTGCACCTTTTGTACAATACCCTGTATACATGTCATGGAATAAAAGCAACAACTTTTGTTCCAAGAGCAGTTATTCCCAGCAATTTGTAGAAGTACATGGAACCTGCTGGTAAATATGGGTTCATTGGACCATGATGTTGTTTGGAGTTTGGATTTAACCAGTTTTCCATTCATATCACCACCTGTACAGTCATAAAAAAATAGTATACAGTATAATATAATAAAAGTTACCACCACGTGCAAATTGTCTCCCCTTCAATTTGCAGATTCTGGTTCTCAAAGGAATTACACAAATTCAGATAACCTTAGTAGACTCCCACTAGTAGGAACGGCACTAAGGTCTATGGGGGATTCAAGTTCAGAGAAGTTTGTATTAGTTACAGTGTAACAATCGCCATGGTTACTGATGAGTTGCACTTAAAGGGGTTGTTCACCTTTGGGTTAACTTTTAGTATGATGTAGGGAGTGATATTCTGAGACAACTTGCAATTGGTTGTTTTTATTTACAGTTTTTGAGTTATTTAGCTTTTTATTCAGCAGCTCTCCAGTTTGCAATTTCCACATTCTGGTTGCTAGAAGGGATGGGTGAATTTTTTCGTCTTGTTTTGCAGTGGAAATGACACCCATAGACTTTCTATGGCGCCACGCATCAAGAAAAAGATGACGCGCATCAAATATAAAATTTGCCGCTAGTCAACAATTTACACCCATAGACTGTAATGGGTGTCGGCGACATTTCGCCAGTGGCGAATTTTTGGCGAAATGAAATGGGTCTAATTCACCCAAGCCTAGTTGCTAGGGTCCAATTACACTAGCAACCATGCATTGATTTGAAGAGACTGGAATATAATTAGGAGAGGCCTGAATAGAAAGAGGAGTAATACAAAAGTAGAAATAACTATAAATGTGTAGCCTTACAGAGATGGGGTCAGTGACCCCTCATTTGAAAGTGGAAAAAGGTTAGAAGAAAAAAATTAAAAAATTATAAAAAATAAATAATGATGGCCAATTGAAAAGTAGAATTGGTCATTCTATAACATACTAAAAGTTAACCTAAAGGTGATCAACCCCTATAACTACTATTAGCCAATATTTTACCTATTTTATCTCTCTCTTTGCTCTTTATGGGCAGTTGGTGAGACCACCCATTTAAAGCTCTGCACATATAGTGCCTTAAATAGCATGTAAAGGCAAAAAAAAATAAAATCCCATTTTTTACTTTCTTTAATGAAAAAGAAACCTATCTCCAATATTCTTTAATTAAAAAATCTGTCCGTTTTTATAAGAAACCTGACTGTATGCAGTGAAATTCTCCCTTCATTTACTGCTGTGGATAGGAATTGTCAGACGGTCCCTAACTGCTGAGCAGGGAAACAATCATACTTATGTACAGCAGGGGGAGCCCCCGCCTTACTTCCCAGCCATGCAGAACTCAAGCAGCTTTGTTTATGACAATCCCTAAGCAGCCCAGACCACACTGAGCATGTGCACAGTCTTAGTCTTGCAAAGATGTATAACAAAGTCACAAGATGGTGACCCCCTGTAGCCAACTTTGAAAGCATAAATCATTTGTTTGATTAGGCTTGTGGTGCAGTAAGTTCATGTTTATATTTAGTATACAAAATACAGCATTTCTAGCCTTATTCTATTTTAGACTTTACATGCCCTTTAAATGCTATAGAATCCCTCTACCAAATATAAAGTAGAATGATACAAGGTTTTTTCTCTGTTGTTTTTAAACATTTGTGACATCCCAATAGTTAATATGTGTGCAAAATTGTGCATTATTGCATGCATTAAATCTATACCCAGTCATTACAACTTGTACTGGGCACAATATAAAGTACAGGGGTGCATGGATGCCCCAGAGCGCTGACACTAATACGGATAATTTATAAACACTGGGCAAATTTGCATCTGGGCAGGAACCGATAGCAACCAATCAGTGGTGAGTTTTTTTTAGCCACCTGCAGGTTGAACAGTGAAAGCAGGCATCTGATTGGTTGCCACTGGTAACTGCCCAGGTGCAATTCTGCTCAGTGCTTAAAAATGAGCCCCTTGAAGAGATTTTATTTCCAGTGCTGCCCTAGTGTGTTGCACCTACACCTGCATCTCTCTACCATTTGCTCTTGTGAGCAACAAGGCTTTAGTAGAAATGTAACATTTTTAGTGAATGCAGGACTAGGCATCCGCAGGAGAATATTTTGCGTTCCTGACACATTTTTCAGAAATTCTTAGAACTAATTCTGCAGACACATTGTGGCTTTTTCACATCTAGGAGTGACAGTTCCCATCCACTCAGCACATGATCTGGGACAGCACCTATCAGTTCGAAATACTTGAATGGGAAATGAAAAAGTTAAATGCTTGAAATGACAGTTTTGGTTTTTTTAGCCAGTGCAGCACAAAGCAGAGCACATTTATACACAGCAGAACATTAAACTGATTTTAAAGATATGATGAATACTTACTGATATATGCAACAATATGCATGACCTTAATGCTGAGAGAATACCTATGCTGCCATAGTTTTATGGGATCTCTCTGTACAGGCTATGAGCAAACTTAGGGACTGTTCCTGCTGAATTGTGCTTAGTACAGGGAATACCTATGCTGCCATAGTTTTATGGGATCTCTCTGTACATACTATGAGCAAACTTAGGGACTGTTCCTGCTGAATTGTGCTTAGTACAGGGGAATACCTATGCTGTCATAGTTTTATGAGATCTCTCTGTACAGACTGTGAGCAAACTTAGGGGACTGTTCTTGCTGAATTGTGCTTAGTACAGGGAATACCTATGCTGCCATAGTTTTATGGCATCTCTCTGTATAGACTATGAGCAAACTTAGGGACTGTTCCTGCTGAATTGTGCTTAGTACAGGGAATACCTATGCTGTCATAGTTTTATGGGATCTCTCTGTACAGACTATGAGCAAACTTAGGGGACTGTTCCTGCTGAATTGTGCTTAGTACAGGGAATACCTATGCTGCCATAGTTTTATGGGATCTCTCTGTACAGACTATGAGCAAACTTAGAAGCTGTTCCTGCTGAATTGTGCTTAGTACAAGGGAATACCTATGCTGCCATAGTTTTATGGGATCTCTCTGTACAGACTATGAGCAAACTTAGGGGCTGTTCCTGCTGAATTGTGCTAAGTACAGGGAATACCTATGCTGCCATAGTTTTATGGGATCTCTCTGTACGGACTATGAGCAAACATAGGGGGCTGTTCCTGCTGAACTGGGCTCTTATATAAATTGATTACAATTGGCATTTCATAAGATATCATTATAAGCCTTTGTACATTTTTGTACATAACCCTATTCTTGCATCTCAAAATTCAGTGCAATGTGCTGAACCTTCCTGAATGCAGCCCTGGATACTGAGAGATATTGTGACTGGCATATGGGTGTTCCAGGAGTGCTCCAGGAGCTGCTGGTTCCAGTGCCCCACGGTTCCTCTGATTTTGCAGGTTAGACTTGCAAGATGGTAAAGAGATATTGTACGATAGGAAAGTTAAGCCTGCAGTATTAAATGCAATATCAAACCCCAGCTGATATTTATAAGGAGATAATATACAAGTATTATCTGCTCTCTGTGTGTCTTGTTCTAACTCAATCTCAAACTATCAGAAAAAAGGCTTCAAGTTGTAGTTCAATAGCGGCTGGGGGCCCTTAAGAGTGGACATCTCTGATGTAGGGCATTTGTTCCAACAGAGTCTGTGCTACAGAATGGAAATGGCTTTGTATTACTGTGCAGGCGTCAGGAATGTTGCTATTGCAATGGCGCATACACATGCAAATGGCAATTCCCTCTCTGGATAAAGCAGCGGGGGAGGCTTTTTGGCCTCCCATATTTCTCCTACTTTGGCCAACCGAGTTGTCAAGTGCAATTGTCCCGGAGCTGTTGGATAGCAGGGCCGCACAGAAAAGGATTTGGGCCCCTCCTGGTTTTGCAAGTGGATAATGATATTGGAATTTCATGGTTCTGAAGGACTCGCCTTGGGGACAATAGAGATCAGGAGTCTCCAGGTGCCACCGCAGTGGTATATGGCCGTCCTCTTTGTGCGCTCAATAAAATGATAATATGCAGCAAACTATGAGCCACGGTCCTTCTGATTGACAGATTACAACAATGAGAGCTTCAGAGTGCTCTACATACCATCTATCCAACGCTTGCCTTCTGTGTGTTTAGAATTAGATGGAAATTATACCTTCCTATTAATTATTCCAATTATGCCTCGGGCTCTGCAACAACATCAGCACAAAACATGCACCAGTTTGTACATAGTATGAATATCACAACTGCATTATTCTGGCTGTCACATGGATGAATCATGGGCAGCTATTTGCACCCCCTCAACCTGTACATTCTAAGCCATAAAGCAGGACAGGTCTGCTGCTTCCAGGATCTGTGCAGCCGCTGGGACAGAATGCTCTGTTATACAGATAGCTAGAATCTCAGCTGCCATAAAGCAGGACAGGACTGCTGCTTACAATATGGATCAGATAGGATCTGTGCAGCCACTGGGACAGAATGTTCTGTTATACAGATAGCTAGAATCTCAGCTGCCATAAAGCAGGACAGGACTGCTGCTTACAATGGGGATCAGATAGGATCTGTGCAGCCACTGGGACAGAATGTTCTGTTATACAGATAGCTAGAATCTCAGCTGCCATAAAGCAGGACAGGACTGCTGCTTACAATGGGGATCAGATAGGATCTGTGCAGCCACTGGGACAGAATGCTCTGTTATACAGATAGCTAGAATCTCAGCTGCCATAAAGCAGGGCAGGACTGTTGCTTACAATGGGGATCAGATAGGATCTGTGCAGTCACTGGGACAGAATGTTCTGTTATACAGATAGCTAGAATCTCAGCTGCCATAAAGCAGGGCAGGACTGCTGCTTCCAATGGGGATCAGATAGGATCTGTGCAGCCACTGGGACAGAATGTTCTGTTATACAGATAGCTAGAATCTCAGCTGCCATAAAGCAGGACAGGACTGCTGCTTACAATGGGGATCAGATAGGATCTGTGCAGCCACTGGGACAGAATGATCTGTTATACAGATAGCTAGAATCTCAGCTGCCATAAAGCAGGACAGGACTGCTGCTTACAATGGGGATCAGATAGGATCCTTAGGATGTCCTGGTTGGCATACAAATAATTGAGAGCTACGGTAACCTAGTGTTGAAGAGACCAAATGCTGATTCCCAGAGAAATTCATGACTTCCGGATTCAAGAATTCAGAAAAAATTCACTTGTTCATTCCTCATAAGGTGCCATTCTTTGGATGGGTGTGGTTAGAGGCTCAACAGAACCGGCCCTGGGTTTATGGATGTCATGTCAGAATAAAGAATGCAGAGCACATAGTCTCATTGCTACAGTCAGCTCTTTCCAGCTCGGGGGGAAGCTCCGGTCACAGCAAAGGTAAATGTCAAGGATGAGTTGGTTTCTGTAACACTTGCATTTATCTTTCACAAATGGCCTATAAGGCAATATTTCATTCATATGAATAACGCTATGAAAGTTCATTCATTTGTCTCTATTAAAGGGCAGGAATGGCAGGAGCTGAGTCATTGAAATATCCCACTGATAACGGCCAATGGAATAATTGAAGATAATTGGAATCATGGAAGTGGCCATTTGTCAGTGTAGGCGATACCTGTTATATTTCATATCTAATATGCAGAAGAACAGTACTCAGGGCCATGTTAGAGCTTTTCTGAATTACAGGTCTGGGGTCTATTATCCAAAATGCTTGGGACCTGGGTGTTTTCTAGATAACAGATACTTCTGTAATTTGGATCTCCATACCATAATAATTTAAACAATTAAACCCAACAGCCTTGCTTTGCTTCCAATAAGGATTAATCATTTATTAATAGGGATAACATAATGTACTCTTTGATTATTACAGAGAGAAAGGAAATCATTTTTAAGCATTTGAATTATTTGGATAAAATGGAGTTCATAGGAGATGGCCTTCCTGTAATTTAGAGCTTTCTGGATAACAAGTTTCCAGATAATGGATGCTGTACCTCTTTATAAAGATTATGGGCAATTTTTGGAGGGGTTGTATAATCTCATTCTGCCCATTCTGCCATTGTTGACTACTGGTAAATATGTATGACACTACAAGAATTTACAAGATTGTGGCCAGACAATGGAGGTTTACACAAGTCTGAAACTATAGAAAAGGGGCAAATTAAGGATACACATAAAATTAATATTACACGTAAAGATTACGCAGGTCATACACAACATTAGACACTTCTCAGGTTTGCAAGACATAACTGGACAACTAAGTCATCACATATCAGGGAGATTTCACCAGTTGGCCTTCGGTCCAACAACCTGATGAGATGGAGGGTAACAACTTCATCTCATAAATTCACTGATTGTGGACCTCATGAACTAGATTCCTTGCCCCATAAAAATTCTTGCACTTACAAATGCCATTAAGATATTGATATAAAAAATTGGCCAGATATCTATCAGGAAAGTTAGAAAATCCAGATGGCCTAATTATGCCGTTTATAAGGTCTGCTTGTGACTGGTCTGTGTATATGATCTGATGGTTGGCCTGGATCATTGTTTTAGACTCATTAGCCAATAAGTTACTGATTAAAGATGACCATACATAGGCTAATATAAGGTACCAAAGCAGGGCTGGATTAATGCACAGGCTCCTCTAGGCTATAATCTAGGGTCCAAGTCAGATCAGGGGTCCATCTAGCTTTTTTTTTTTCAATTATTATTTCTATTTTATTTTCTCTGAATATTTATTTTTATAAATAAATCCAGTCGGACACACCTGCTGGGAGATGAAGTCAGGAAAGGTGAATGTGTCCAGATGTGCGCAGATACAGTGATGTCACTAGCACGTGCCAAACCCAACCAGGTGTAGAGAGCTCGGGTGCAGGGGTGCCTTGATTTGCATGGACCCAAACACTGCAGAAACCTAGATGGGGGTCACCTGGATGTAGCCTATGGGCCCCACATCTCATTCTTCCACTGGCCCTTCAGCCTGCTGGTGGCTGAAGTATAGGGGCAAATTTACTAAAGGGAAAAGTGACTAACGCGGTTGAAAATTCGCCACTGTGACACCATTTCGGTACTTTGCTGATTTACTAACAGTCGAAGGCGTAACTTCACTAGCGAAGAAGAATAGTAGCACGAAGAAGAGGTGTTTTGTCGCCGGACGACTAATCTCCCCTAATCTCCACGTGTGTCTCTGCTCTAAACCTACCTAATAGACATTGTATGTGTCAGACAGCCATTAAGTTGACCCTATAATTCACCCACCAACAGGCTGAAGGGTCAGTGGAAGAATAATGAGATGTGGGGCCCATAGGCTACATCCAGTTGACCCCCATCTAGGTTTCTGCAGCGTTTGGGTCCATGCAAATCAAGGCACCCCTGCACCCGAGCTCTCTACATCTGGTTGGGTTCGGCACGTGCTAGTGACGTCACTGTATCTGCGCAAATCTGGACACATTCTCTGCTCTAAAAAAATCTCATCAGACAATATCCACATCAGCCTGTTGATAGAGTCCTCTCCTGACTGGCCTGTATTATCACCTAATTGTTGTCCTGGGGGCCAAATAATCAGAAGGGCCCATTTTGGCAATCCATATGGCTGTCTAAATCTGGAAAAGATTGATTTGTTTGACAATTTCATAAAGAGTCAAGTGTTGCCAATGTCTGTTTGCATATGGGAACCTTAAATCTAGTGAGAAAATAAAACTTATTGGGTTTGAAAGAATTAAAACCCACATTCGTTTACCTACTTTTCTGCTGAATGGATGTATTGAAGCAGGACTTTTATTGGACTTCACTATTCTAAACTGCATTTTACACTTCCTGATTTATTTCATGCTCTGGATATGTGCCCATTGCTACGATAACCACAAAATTGTTCAATCTGGACAAGTGTATTTTAAAATGCCATTTAAAAAGCATTAGTAAGCGTGCGTTCTGAGAAAGCAAATGCTACAGATGTCAAGATTACAGCACAAATAAAAGGAGTCCATTGTCCCCCCAAAATGGGTTAATTATCCAAGCTGTTATGGTCTCTCAAAAGGGTTTTTATTTATTTTTTGGCCGTTGCGTTGAACAACGGATAGTGGAAGTTAATTGGTCCTTCCCTGTACAAAGTTCAGCCTTTATTGGCAGGCCAGAGAGGGGACTTGGGGTGCTGTTTCCTCTTTCTGTTAACAGGGAATTGTGCCATCGGATTACATTGGATGCCTTCCAGTTCAGTATGTCATATGCCTGCTGTGCCGTGCCATGGAAACAAGAGAATGTGCCCTGCCAAGCCGGCAGCTGGTAGATGGATGGTGCATTATCAGTCACGCTGACTATCTCTGAAATACAGTACAGAAACATCCTCCCATTCAAGAAAAAAAAAAAGAACCTAAAGAAAGGGACTCTCTGTATTATTTCCAGCTAAAGATTACACCTATCCACCTGCTGACTGTGCATCAGCTTATCTAATGAGTGCTTCTGCTGCTAAACGTACAGTGTGCAAGGCTGCCCATAAACTATTGGCTGAAGTGCTTATTTATAGGGAATGTTGGGCTCCATTGCATCATCATTGGTTATATGAATTTGGTACCGTACATTTCTTTGCACTTTAAGGAAACTGGGCCTTAAAAATCATGTTGCAAAGTGCAAAGTGCCAAAAATCGATCCAAAGTGCCATGTTTGCACCAGTTTTTTTCATGTTTCACCCTGTCCGATTGGCTACTAAAGAATGCAGTGCAAAGATGGGTGTCTTTCACATGGATGTAGTAATCCCTGCATTTGGCAGAGCTGTATGGGATGGAGGCTTTACATGGGTATTCCATTGGATACCCTTATCTTGCATATCATTCAGACTCACAAGCTAGGGAGCACCAATGGGCAGAAGGTTCTAAGGAGCCCTCTATTAATTGCCTGCTTATGGCTGTCTAGACTAAAGAAGCCTTTGCCCCAGGTGCAGCAGGTAAGTACACAGGCCCTAAGTGGTGCCCCATCATCCATAATGCATGGTATCAGTGATGTAACTACAAGAGGAGAACCATGACACCATGACTTCTGGAACAACTAATTTGAGCAAATTGGGCCACAATTTTCAATTTCAGTCTCTTGCATATACAAGGTGGTGTGTGCATGGGACAGAGGAGGCCTTGTTTACTTTTTTGCTCTGTGATGACTGGGTCTAGGCACCAAAAGGGATGTCACAAGCAGCAGAAATCACAAAATATCTTCTGTGCCATGTCCCCAAACCCTGGGAAGATAAAAAATGTACAGCAGATATGCATTCTCACTTGGAGAGGTCCACACACAAATGTATTAGCATAAGTGGAGCCACCCAAGAATTTTGGCTGAATTGACGTCTTCGGTTTGGGATTTCAATAGACTATTTCCTTCTATTGTATATTATATTTACATTTCAGTGTTACACTTATTAACTAACTTCATTTCCAACAAAGCACGAGGATCCAGTGCCCTCTTTTCCACAAATTTGTTCATAGTTTATGGCAGGGAATGTACTCCCTCAGTGTCGGCTAGCCTCTGGAACAGTTTGTATCTTGGCAGATGGTCCCTAACAGGAAGGAGCCCCAAACATATACTATTTATAACTGTTTTTTTATAAGAAGATGTTATCTTTCATTGACTTTCCATAGAAACTCAACTCCTAACCCAAGCAGCATATGGCTGCTGTACACTATGTACTGTACACTAAATTACCCCTATGCATTAGACCAGTTATATTGCACAGAACATCACCTACAAGAAAGAGAAGCAGAGGTCATATGCAATTTTTAAAACAAAAATCAGAACCATAGTAATTTGAATATTATCATACATTAGGGACACCACTTAAAATGACTCAGGTTCATCACACATCAAGTGGTTTTGCTTAGAATAAACTGGTTGAATTACTTGAAATAGAAAGTGGTGTGACCTTGTCAGGTTTCCTGGGGTAGCCCCTAATGCAGGTTTCAATACAATAATACTGCAGATGGGCCATATTCAGGCTGATTTGGGAAATACAGTGTCACATGCAGAAATTATATTTCCTTTAATGATGTTGAGTCATTGGGTGGTGAAGACAACTGGTTTCACAGTTTTTATGGTATCATACCATTAAAATGGTTTACGTTGCATTGCCTTCTCTTGGTTATATAGTAAGTTAGGTTGAAAAAAAGACACACGTCCATCAAGTTAAGCCGTTTAGTTCTATATATAACCTGCCTAACTGCTAGTTGATCCAAAGGAAGGTGAAAAACCCTGTTTCAAGCATCGCCAATTTGCCTCTAATCTATCTCAGTCATCACTACTGATTCAGTGAGAGAATTCAACATCTTCCACATCTCCACATCTTGCTTCTTATTAGGGATTCATTAACAGAGGACTATACTCTGCATTTCATCAATTGTTTTACTTTAATCTGGAGTAATGCATGGAGACATAGATCCCAACATCTTCTATATGTGTGCAGGATCTAATAGACTGATGACTTGGCTGATGCATTTTTCATACCTAGGGCAAAAAGAAGTCGGGGTACTGAACGAGATGTTTATTTTACATTAATCCAGGAGGTTTAGAGGGTAGGCAGAGCTGTAAATTGAGGTGACTGCCAAGGTTCATGAAGAGCAGCAATAGTGGGAAGAAAGACTGACGGATAGCAGGCATAGAAGGATAAGATGGTCAAGCTTCATGTTTTAAAAGTTATATATCACCGACCAAATTGTTAGTCTTAGGGGTTGATTTATAATTTCTTAAAACTTTACTGACACTTTACTGACACTTTAAGAAACAGCAATATATTTCCTAGAGTGGAAAATAAATGCCAGAATCCCTTAATGCAATAAACATTGTGGAATAAGGATTTGGACAGGTTTTGGTGAACAGTGCTGTTGCAGAGAGACACAATTACCATGCAAACACTTTCCTTGACATCAAAGATAAGGGTTTCCAGCATGAGGGTAAGATTTTGTTGCTACTTGATCCTAGAAGCTTCATTGGAGTAGAGGAACCTGTGGCCATTCAGTAAAGTACAAGGGGGCAAAAACTTAGCAGTTTCCACACTTTTTGCTCTTTGCACCGTGTTACACACTTGGTAAATGAACTGGTTAGGGTCAACACTTATTTGCTGATCTAGATATTATGGCTGAAATTATGGCTGAATAGCTGATATGGTTATGTTTCTTATACAGGTATTCCGGAAACCCGGAAAGTTCTGAATGATGGGAAGGACATCTCCTATAAATTCAATTTTAATGAAATCAGATTTTTAAAATGTATAACCTTTTTATCTGTAATTAGTGATGGGCGAATTTATTCGCCAGACGCGAATTTGTGGTGAACTTGCGCGATTCGCCGCCAGCGAAGAAATTTGCGAAACTCCCGCGAAAATTCGTGGAATAAATTCGCCGGCGTCAAAAAAAAAATTTTCAGAAAAAACGGACGCGAAATTCGCATTTTTCGGCGAAGCGAAACGGCGCAAATTCGCCCATCACTATCTGTAATGATAAAACAGTACCTTGTGCTTGAGCCTAAGATATAATGAATCCTTATTAGATTTAATTAATGATTTAATACATTTTTAGTAGCCTAACCCCTTTAATAAGAAAAGCCTCCACCTACTACCCTAGGTAGCCCCCCCACCTGCTTCCCCCCTGTTAGTTAGCCTTGAAATTACCCCTAAGAGTTTGCTCATGTATTGGCACACAGTAAGTGCAGCGGAGCTCATGGGCGCCACCTTTTAGATCTCCGGTCTTTTTCTGTAAGTGAGCGCAGTATTGGTGCATGTGCAGTTGAAGCAGTATTCCAGTTCATAGCAACTGCTTATGCACCAGTTGCTATGAACTGGAAGACTGCTTCAACTGCACATTTAGTTCTCCTTTAAGGTATGGGTCCTGATCAACAAATGGATCTCAAAGGAGGGCTTGAAACAATAAAGTCCAAAAACGAATACTTATATTCTAAATGTAATTTTACCTAATTATACAACTTCACAGCCCACCTGAAAGGGCAATAACTTTGTTGGCTATAAATTATCTAAAAACATAAGCTTATATCTTTCAATCTTCTGCATGATTGTATCACAGCCCTTCACATATAGATTTTGATACCATGTGAGAAGTAATGGGATTCCGGTTGGCTCGCAGACGTGTAATGCTGAAATATAAGCTTTCTGGTGGTGCTACTCCATGAGGGCCTGATTACTTTCCCAATAAAATATGCAGCATTCATAGTCTGCAGTAATTGCTACATGATGTTTGAATTGATTCCTAATCAGCCGGAGCCAACAGAGGAGGCAAAATGAATTGGTTTTTCCATCTGCAACTTTGTGTAGTTTCTTTCCTGGGAAAATCATGTAAGGTAAGATCCATCACTCCTGTAGTATTGACTGAACATGCCTCATCGTTATCAAAGGATACTATCAGCACATTTTGTGAGCAGTCTTATTTAGCTCCTGACACAAGCCTAAATTCCAGATCTTCACAAAATGCAGAAAAGTCAACTTAAGAGATGCAGCAAATGGGCTTTCTGCACAGATACACATCTTTCTGAACTCTCACTATAATATATTTGCTTGTTCTCTATTCCTACCACTCTCAGTAGTGCGGTCTTTGTTATAGACAGATCGATTTTGTTATCCGTGATATAAGCTAATTGAAATGTCACCTTACTTATACAGCTAGTCAGGGATCCACCTTAAAGGGCATGTAAAGGCAAAAAATAAAATCCCATTTTTCCTTTCTTTAATGAAAAAGAAACCTATCTCCAATATACTTTAATTAAAAAATGTGTACTGATTTTATAAGAAACCTGACTGTATGTAGTGAAATTCTCCCTCCACTTACTGCTGTGGATAGGAATTGTCAGACGGTCCCTAACTGCTCTGCAGGGAAACAATCATACTTATGAACAGCAGGGGGAGCCCCCACCTTACTTTCAAGCCATGCAGAACTCAAGCAGCTTTGTTTATGACGATCCCTAAGCAGCCCAGACCACACTGAGCATGTGCACAGTCTTAGTCTTGCAAAGATGTATAAAAAAGTTACAAGATGGTGACCCCCTGTAGCCAACTTTGAAAGCATAAATTATTTGTTTGATTAGGCTTGTGGTGCAGTAAGTTCATGTTTATATTTAGTATACAAAATACAGCATTTCTAGCCTTATTCTATTTTTGACTTTACGTGCCCTTTAAAACCTCAGACCGTGGGCTTCGGTCTCTCTCTGGGACTTTTAGTCCTCCTTTTCCCATCTTCTCCTTCTTTCCTTGCTTCCTTCCGTCCCCTATTGTACATATTTTCCTTTCTTCCCCCATTGCGCATGACCAAAGTTGAGTTATTCTTGCCACAGGAACTGTAAAGCCAAAAAGATGACCCAATGTTTGGAGGGCCATGAGCTGTATTTCTATTTGACACCACTTGACAGTACATATGATCATGTGCTGAACCATTCCTGCACATGGGAAGGACCTCTTTTTCTTCCTTTTATGACCCTTTTAGTTGTTCTAGAATGAAGGCCCGTTGCCTGTCATCAATGCAACTTTTTGTGATTTGCTAGTATGGATCCATGCACCAGCTAGGAGGCAATTCTCTCAAAAATTCAGCCTTATTGGCTTTCAGTTTTCTTCCCCTGTCCACTACCTTGAGTTCTGTAGGGAGGGGTCAGTCACATATTTAAGGGGCCTTTGTCATAGACCACTGAATGTCCTGTTATAAAGCATATTTGCCATAAAATTACACTTAAAAATTCTGTTAGAATTAAGCATCAGACCCTCTGAATATATGATTTGCTCTAAAATGAACTCAATCCCAAATGCTTTATGTCGGACTGCACTCTGTATATACTTAAGTGCCACTGGAAGTGAATCATAAAGCAAACACAACAGTGACATAAATGAACGGAGATTTCAAAGCAAAATGTTCAACGCAAAAGTCCAAGGTCTGACAATTTATTAGCTCTGTCATCGAGCTTTGAGGGGCCGACATGGAACTATTAGCTGATCGCAGTAAACAAACAATGATGCAGTTTACACGTGAGTGGCAAATGGAACAGGTGAGGATTTTCTCTTCAATGCTCTAGTCAAGGACCTTCTGGCTTACTTTCAACTGCTTGTCACTCAATGCCACACAGGCATCCAAGGTAACACCCACAGTGCAAAATATTCATTTGCAAGGGAATATACTGTATTTATATGTCCAAAACAATATCTTCATAAATTAAAAGGGCAACAAAGTCTATCAATCTTTAATTTCTTGGCATTCTATGGGTTTAAGTGGATGTTAGACTGGATTTACATAGGAGAAAGATTGAGAGGTTTCGGTCACTATACGGTAACCTGCCTGTGCATTTGTGAACCAAGTATATTGAAGGGTTACTGTCATGATTTTTATGATGTAGTTTAAATTTATTAATGACACTGTTTACACTGCAAATAATTCACTCTACAATATAAAATGTCATTCCTGAACCAACAGGTATATTTTTTAGTTGTAATATTGGTGTGTAGGTGCATCTCAGGTCATTTTGCCTGGTCATGTGCTTTCAGAAAGAGCCAGCACTTTAGGATGGAACTACTTTATTGCAGACTCCTACTCAATGTAACTGAAGGAGTCCCAGTGGATTTTTATTATTGAGTGGTATTCTCATACTGCATGTACCAAGCATATTGTTAGGCTGCTGAGTGGGGGGGAGGGGAGGTATCACTCCAACTTGCAGTACAGCAATAAAGAGTGACTGAAGTTTATCAGAGCACAAGTCACATGACTGGGGGCACCTCGAAAACTGACAATATGTCTAGCTCCATGTCAGATTTCAAAATTAAATATTAAAAAATCTGTTTGCTGTTTTGAAAAATGAATTAACTATTAACTAATGTGTTTTTAAAGAAAACATATTTTCCTATGACAGAATCCCTTAAATGTGAACTTGCTCTATTCTTTGCTTCTAAAACAGCCTTTATCCTCTACTCTTCTGGGAAGGTTTTCACTAGATGTGATGAGATTTGCTTCCATTCACTCAATACCAGTGCGCAGTCTATTATATATAGAGACTGGGCACTGATGTTGAGTGCTTTGACCTGACTTGTTTCAATTAAACCCATAGGTGTTTTGTTTGGTTGTTTTATGCATGGGGTTATTATCATTCTCAAAAAGGAAAGGGCCTTACCCAAAATGTTGCCACAAAGTAGGTACGGAAGAGCACAAAAACACATTGTAACAGCAATGATGCCTATGGCTTTAATTATTAGTTCTAATAATTAGAAGGGGTGTTCACATACTTATAGTATACTATGAAACCATGTTGAGGCTTATTAGGACATGTGCAAGAGGTTCGACTTGATCAAAATAATTTTTTTTGTATTTTTTTCCCATGAAAAGAGCCTTTTAGGTGTGTTTTTCCCCAGAAGTATCAATCACATTTTGCAAAAATGTATTCCATTTTGCAGTCCATATGCTCGCAACTAAAGGGGAACTATCGCAAAAATGCAAATGTAATATTAGCTTCAGCATACTGAGATAAGAAACTTTCTAAATATAATCAATTAAACATTCTGTACTTTTTCTGAAATAATCAAGTTTATCTTCACTATTCCTCTCTCAGCATCTGTTTCTCCTCATTCTGTCTTTATTCAGCCAATAGATCTTATAGGGGGGCTCCTTTTGCCTAGAAGATGTATCAGAGCTCACTCTATTAAACTCACCAGACATCATGTCTCTCTACATGCAGAATTTGTGCAAAAGGCAGTTATTTTGTTAGATTTTGTTTGTACTGGAATCAGTTATTTGTGTGAGCTCTAATTCATCTGCTAGGAAAGGAGCCCCCTATAAGATCTATTGGATGAATAAAGACAGAATGAGGAGAACCAGATGCTATAAGATATATCTATAAGATATATTGGATCATTCATCTGACACCCAACTGCTGCATGAAGAGAGAATGAAGAGAAACAGATGCTGAGAGAGGAATAGTGAAGATAAACTTGATTACTTCAGAAACAATGCAGATTTTTTTATTGATTGTATTTAGAAAGTTTCTTACTTCAGTATGAGCAAGCTTATATTAAATGTTCATTTTCGTGATAGTTCCCCTTTAACCGGATCCACCCACTTACATGAAATCATTGCAGAATTGTAGCACCATTATGGGAACATATTTCGATTTAGATCTGTCGCTAACCCTACATGTGGTTGCTAAGGAAGAAAGCAGTTCTAAAGAATGGGAACTATAACTCTGAGCAATAAATTATTCTTAAAAATGTATCAAAAATTATTTTAATCTTCATAATTTTGTTTTATTGCAACACCCTATTACAAATGTTAAATATCTGAATTAGAATGTGATTTTCTATCCTATAAAGTACTGAGAAATGAGTAGGGATGCATTAAACTCCATCAATTCTATCTCCATACTAATACAGTTTGTTTCCTATATAGAGACCAGTGGGATGTGAGATTTATATCTTATTAGTCAAACACAACCAGGCATATCTAAATGATAAGCAGGTTCCTAATAAAGTATCTAAGTATTTACAGTGAAAGTGACAACTGTTCATGAGCAGATCATGCTAAAGAAAGTTTGGCTGGTCTGGATCCTACACATATTGGGACCCTGGGGAGCAGCAGTTGCAGAAGAAAGAGTGAGCTCACTAATGGAGCACTAATAGCCAACATGACTGTGCACTACATGAGTTGGGGGATTATGTTTTTTTTTGGAAATATGTCTATAAAGGTTTTGACATAGTTAAGTTGGGTTGAAAAAAAGACCAAAGTCCATCAAGTTCAACACCTCCAAGTGAAACCCAGTATCCATACACACACACTGACAACGACCCCTCCATACAATGATTAAAACCTTATATACCTATATGTATACTAACTGTAGATATTAGTATCACAATAGCCTTTGATATTATGTTTGTCCAAGAAATCATCCAAGTCCCTCTTATAGTCATTAACTGAATCAGCATCACAACATCACCCGGCAGTGCATTCCACAACCTCACTGTCCTGACTGTGAAGAACCCCCTACGTTGCTTCAAATGAAAGTTCTTTTCTTCTAGTCTAAAGGGGAGGCCTCTGGTACGGTGATCCACTTTATGGGTAAAAAGGTCCCCTGCTATTTGTCTATAATGTCCTCTAATGTACTTGTAAAGTCTAATCATGTCCCCTCGCAAGTGGCATTTTCCAGAGAAAACAACCCCAACCTTGACAGTCTCCCCTCATAATTTAAGTCTTCCCTCCCTCTAACCAGTTTAGTTGCACTTAGGGGCAGATTTACTAAGGGTCGAATATCAAGGGTTAATTAACCCTTGACATTCGACCATCGAAGTAAAATTGAAGGAAAAATCATTTGATCGACCTATTAAATCCTTCAAATCGAAAGATTTGAAGGATTTTAATCCATCGATCGAACAATTTTCCTTCGATCAGAAATTACTTAGAAAGCCTATGGGGAAGGTCCCCATAGGCTAACATCGGTGCTCGGTTTTAGGTTGCGAAGTAGGTAGTCGAAGTTTTTTTTAAAGAGACAGTACTTTGACTATCGAATGGTTGAATAGTCGAACGATTTTTAGTTTGAATCGTTCGATTCGAAATCGTAGTCGAAGGTCGAAGTAGCCAATACTTCAACCTTCAAAGTATTTTTCATTCTATTCCTTCACTCGAGCTAAGTAAATGTGCCCCTTAAGGTGGCCATACATGGAGAGATCCGCTCGTTTGGCGATGTCGCCAAATGAGTGGATCTCCCTCTGATATGCCCACCTTGAGGTGGGCAATATCGGGCTGATCCGATCGTGGGCCCTAGGGCCCAACGATCGGATCCTAGAGAACACGAACGGCGGTCGAATTGCGAGACCGCATCAACGAACAGATGCAGCCGTGATCCTACGGAATTTTTAGTCCCATCCGATCGAGATCTGCCCGACTTTCGGCCAGATCTCGATCGGGGAAGCCCGTCAGGGGCCCCATACACGGGCCATTAAGCTGCCGACTCGGTCTGTACACTTAGTCTCTACATTCTCTCCAGCTCGTTAATATCCTTCTTAAGCACTGGAGCCCAAAACTGCACCATGTTTTCATCCCTTGAGTTAATCCTCTTTTTTATGATAGCAATGTTATTGTTTTAGTAGCCACAGAATGACACTGCCAGGAATTATACAATTTGTTATATACAAAACCCCCCGATCCTTCTTTCTCAGTTAAGAAAACCCTCAACACACTGCCATTTAGTGTATAACTTGCATTTATATTATTTCTGCCAAAGTGCATAACCTTGAGTTTATCATTCAGGCTATGACATACGGTATCTAGGAGTGATACATAAAGTAATTTTTTTTTATTGTCTGTTGACCCATCAACACTAGTGATGGGCTAATCTCTCCCGTTTTGCTGAAAAATGTGCGAATTTGCCTCCAAAATTCGCGAAAAATCGTGAAATCAGAAAGTTCACAGAAAAATCGTGAAATTCAAACGTTTTCACAAAAAATCGTTTTAATGTTTTTACGAAAAAATAGAGCAATTCAAACGTTTTCACAAAAAAATCAAGCAATTTGAACGTTTTTACTATAAAATCAAGCAATTCGCACCTTTTCATGGAAAAATCGCGAAAATTCGAACGTTTTCACGAAAAAAAAGGGAAAATGATGCTGGCGAATTTTCACCGGCGAATTTTCGTGGGTGGCGAAATGCGGGAATTCGCCATTCAAATTTATTCGCCCATCACTAATCAACACTGAAGGTGGCCTTGTTCACAATGAAGCAGATACAATATTGTTACAGCAATTAATATATGACAGGTGCCACAGCGTAGCATTAAGTTGGCTCACACCAAACCAAACTCCACATGTAGGACAGGTCTCATTAACACTGATGCATCAAGATCAAAATATATTCCTTGGATCTGAGCTAAGGATTCCCGCAACTAAACTAAAGGCTGCAGCTGTTAGAAATAGCTTTGAGGGGCTGCTATCTATACTAGGTTTATAGTGGTTGGTTAAGTCTAGACATCAAGGAACTATGTCCATTTCCACAGAACCTAAATGTGCCAAGAAAACTATCCTACTGTATATGCAATGGGACCTACTTTTATTTGAAACTTCATATGTTATTAGTTTACAACATAATGGGGAGGATAAATATATTGTGTGAACAATCCCTTTAAGGGGCATTTAAATATGTGGCCAAACGGCACCTACAAATACATAATTTGTATTCTCTGTTTTCAATTTATTAACGGCATTTCACACCGATTATCTGTCTGGTTGATGTCAAATTATTTTATTCTATTTGCCATGTATTGGCTATTTGCCATACAAAAATTTTTTTTTTCCCAATTTCAGCTTTAAATAGCTGACCCAGCAGCTTTTTTTTTTTATATAAACTCTATTGGAGCCTGTGAAGGAACATGCAATTTGTACCAGTAGAGGAGAACAATATAGATGAATTGATAGACAACCCTTATTTGTTGTGTGACTGGTCTAAATACATATCCGGTTGCAGGTCTGCTTCTAGAACCATAGATTTACAATCCCGTTATCCTTCCTTGAGGCATCAACATGTATTTATTTTAAGTATTTAAAAAGTATTTCCCGTTGCCCAATGACAGCGCTGATCATTATTACACATTGTCAGTGATTTTCTGATTGCTCAAGGCTTTATGAGATTTATGTAGGAAGGATTTAGAACGTGTGGATGATGTCATAGGACAATGAGAGTTATTTGTTACAGATCCCGAAATTTCTTGCTGTGCTTTTTATTCCTCTTGGAGACTGAGGAATTACATGCTTGTATCTATGTAATGCATACACTTGTGGGCTGGAAAATCCAATGGATATTTTTATGTGCTGTGAACTTCACGCCATCAGGGCAAAAATGACTAACCTTTCCCAAAGCAAAATATGCATAACATGATACACCAAGAATTTCCAACGGGTTTATGTTCTCTGTACGTTAAAATGTTTTTAGCTGCATAGAGATTGATACAGATAATTAATTATAAATCACATAGCACGCAGATGGGTGGACTTGACGGTGCCAAGTCCAAGTAAACAGTATAATGTATTTTTTTTTGTTTGCAAAGCACTTACAGAAAATTGGGTTTGTCATGACCACATTATGAGTTAAAGGGGCAAATTCACTAAGATTCGTAGTTGTGCCAGGCGCAACTTCGCCGCGCTCCGCAAATTCACTAAAATCCGAAGTTGCGCACAGGGGTAGCGTAAGGTTGCGAAGTTGCGCTAGCGTTGATTCGCTAAGTGAAGCGAAGTTACGCTAGCGAAGGTTAATTTGCATACGGCGCCAAATTCAAATTTCAATGGAGGAACACGTATCAGCACTACAAATGCCTAGAAACCCTTCAAATCATCAAATAAAAATTTTATTTTGCCCTACACATGTGCCCACTGTATAGTTAAGTTGCCATGAGTCAGGAAATGTAGGGGGGAAGGAGGGGAGCCCCAAAATTTTTTTCGATGTTTTTCAGCCTATCACCCATAATATAGAAAACAGGCCAGAGTTTTTTGGGATAATAGCAATCCCTATTTACTCTATTGCGCTTCACCTGGTCTGAGGTGGCGAAGGAAGTCTAGCGTAAAAGGTAGCGTTCAGTACACTGCGCGCGTTAGTGAATTTGCGTAGTTACGTCTGTAGCGAAAATTCGCCAGGCGTAAGGGTGCGAAGTAACACTAGCGAATCTACACCAGCGTTCGCTAGTGAATTTGCGAAGTAACGAAAATGCCCAACGCTAGCGAATTGACGCCAAAGAGTTCTTGTCCCACCCTCTTAAACTACCACCAGAGTGCTCTAGTCTTAAGGTGGTCATACATGGGCAGATTTAGTTGCCGCTCTGTGAACATTGTTATCGTCTTAATGATTGTTTCAATTATTGATTCACCCATACACAAACGACATATGAAGGGACTTTGGTTGTACATTTTTTGTGCTGGTTGTAATATTAGCCGATGGCTGTCAGCCCCTCGTATACATTTGCAAAAGGCATGCGCCAGGAACCATAGTTTAATGGTGATTATCTGACTGTACAATCCAGCAACAGAAGATTGTCTGATCAACTGTTGATTTTGGCTAAACAATACGATCGTTTGCACCTCATCAATGTAACAGACAAGTACGAAAGGTTAAGACGCCCTGGAAGATTTTCTAAAGTTCTTACCTCCCGGCACGTCTCTTCCCGTCTGAGGGGCGGATCCGGCGCTGAGTCCTTGAAATTAAGCCGTCATCACTTTTCGCATGACGCTGAGCGTCATGACCTCATCATTTGCCGCAAAGTTGAATTTTTGGCGCCAAAGATTCCTTTTAAAAAGCCAAATTGCCATTTTAACTTTGCCCAAGCTGGCTTCAGTTTACTGATCCTGCCAAAGCGTTATTATTCTGTTTGACTCCTGCCTGACTTTTTGACTTTGATTCCAGCCGCCTGCCTTGATCCCTTTACCTGACCTTCGACTATGTGTTTTGCCTAATCCTTGCCGGTACCTCATTTCGGACTTGTTGTTACCTAAAATGCACGTTTCCCCTGCCCGGGGCCCCAAAAGGGCTTTGGTGAACGTCGGAAACTCTAGTGCGTCTGAGTGTATCCACTGTATTCTAAAAGGTTCCTTATTGACGAGTACGTTACAGTCAGTAGCTAATGTATTCAAATTGTGTGCTAAAATCAGTTGTTTCACACATGGAAATCTGCCTGTGTATTGCCTCTTTTACTTACAGCTAAAGACTCCACAACCCTCCAGAATATAGCAACCAATCAATGCTTAGCTTTTCACAACCAATTGCAGTTACAACAATGAAAGCAGAAATTAGATAGGTTGCCATGGGTTACTGCCCAGGCTCACATTTTCCCAGTGTTGAAAAATGGCCCCAGTAAGAGTGAGGAAAAGTGTAATTTGAGGTAACCAGGAATAATATACAGCAAATGAGAGAGTGAGGGGACCAGGAAGTATTCACAGGCAGCAAGAGATTGAGGAGAAAGGTCCCATGAGGCAAACAGGAAGTATTTGCAGCCAATGAGAGAAAGAGGGAACCAGGAAGTATTTACAGCCATTGAGAGATTGAGGAGGAAGGTCCCGTGAGGCAACCAGGAAGTATTTGCAGCCAATGACAGAGTAAGGCAAAATATTCTTTTAGATAACAGGAAGTATTTGCAGCCAATGAGAGAAAGAGGGAACCAGGAAGTATTTGCAGCCATTGAGAGATTGAGGAGAAAGGTCCTGTGAGGCAACCAGGAAGTATTTGCAGCCAATGAATGACTGAGGGAAAGTGTCCTGTGACACATAAAGTCCTTACAACAAATGGGAGAAATGTGGCAGACAAGTAAATGATATAAGGGTATGAACTGAAGCAGAGTTTTCCGAGGGAAAATATGTATTTATGATCAGTATTAGTGATGGGCGAATCTGTCCAGTTTCCTTTGCAAATTCGCAAAACGGTAAAAAATTTGCAAAACTCATTGAAGTCAATGGGTGTAAAAATAATTTTCGCTGCAGTTTTGCAAATTTATTCAAGGCAGGCGAAAAAACTGAAATTCGCCACAAATCCATGCCTGGTAAATGTATTCGACCATCACTGATCAGTATTAATGAGCAAAATTTTTCGCCAGGTTTTGCCAGTTTTTGCAGCAAAGAAATACCCATAGACGTCAATGAAAAAAATGTTCACTAAAGTTGCCACCTTTCTGGATTTGACCCGGACAGCCCGGATTTAAGAAGGTCTGCAAACTTCAAGACAGTTTTGCTGGTTTTCCAAAAAAAAAAAGGATCGCCCCTGCGTCATAGCCACGCCCACGTGATGTATCGGCCCACAACATCACTGACCCATCGCGGTGATCTAATGGCCCTGTCCCCTGCCCGGATTGTGAGATGAACAAAGGTGGCAACCCTTTTTGTTGCCCATAGAATTCAATGCATTTTGTGAAACGCAAAACGGGTTAGCAAAGCGGGTCAATTTGCCCACCACTAATGATCACTGGTTATCTGGGAGTGAACCATATTTGTTTTTATTTATGTTAATGGCAAAACTGGGACATATTAGGTCACAGCCCAGATTTACGGTGGACATTGGAAGGTATGGTTTTATAGGAAAGCCTTGACTTACAGCGACTGTGAATAGTGAGTATAAAGCAAAGACTAAATAGCATGGCAGCTCACCAACGCTGTTGTCGCAGTTACTGTTTAGTAACATCTACTTATTTATCTGTCCAAGAAAAATAATAGTGACTCTCCAGAAATGTATGATCAAAGATAAACCGGTCTGGCTGAGGCTAAAAATCGAATTATTCCCACAGTTCACAAAGTCTATGTCTCTGTCTGTAGTGTTCAAAGGAGCCTTGGATAATACACGAACTGTCCACTGCCCCCAAATCCCCTGATGGATATACATGGCGTCCGTTTTATTGTTTTACTCGCTCTTCCAATGAAGCTGTATATTTGACTACAACTCTCTGACAGTGGCTAAAGGGGGAGTTGGGCTATGAACCAGTCTCTTGCACTTTGGTTGCAGCTTATAGATGGAGAAGGTAAGGGGCCTTTCATTTTCTACTGTAAATGAATAGACTGGACTAGACCCTAGAACATTCTTTATATAAACTTTAAGATCATGTTATTTTCTGCCAGATGAGCTTGAATGCATGACAGGCAGGCCCTGGCTAAATGACCAGACCATAAGACACATAGGGGTAAATTCACTTAGCGGTGAAAATTCACTGGAGACGGCTTCACAGCCATTGCAACACTTCACCAGGCGAAAATTTACTAAAATGCAAAGTTGTGTCCAAGGCACCGAACGCGAATTTTCTCTAGCGTTACTTTGACAATTAAAGCGAGATGCAATAGCGTTCAATTATGCCTAGCACAACTTCGTTAGAGGTCTTCACTCAGGCTAATTTGCATATGGCGGGAAATTATAAAGTTCAATGGACGTATATGTTGCAGCAAATACATTACACTACACAAGTCCAGGGAACTTTAATAAAGAAAATAGAGTTGTTATATTGCCCTATACATGAGCCCACTGTATAGTCAATGTTCCATATGTTAGAAAATATATGGGGGGACCCAATTACCCAAAAAAATTTTTAAAGGAATATTGCAGCCTTTCACTCTGAAAAAAGGAAAAGGCGCCAGAGTTTTTTGGACTTAGAAACATTTTCCGCTAAAAATATGATGTAAGTAACAGAAGATTGAGGAAGATCTATACACTCCAGTGCCCTTCCCCTGGTCTGAGCTGGCGAAGGAAAGTCTGGCGAAAGAGGTAACGTTCAGTAAAATCTGCATCTTAGTGAATTTGCAGAGTAAAATTCGCCTGGCGATAGAGTGCAAATGACCGCTAGCATCTGTCTCTTTCGCTAGTGCCTGAAAGTGGTAACACTGGCGAATCGTCACCAGCGTTAGTCATTTCGCCCTTAAGTAAATCTGGCCCATAGGGGGTTATTTACAAAACTCCAAATGTATCTGATATTTTAACGCCCATGCCTAATTTGGCCTTATTTATTAATAAAAAAAACCTCAAATTAAATAGTTTGGGAAAAAAACCTGATAAAATCGAGCCATAACCCGAATCTTCAGTTTTTTTTGGACTTTTTATGAATCTCTCAATTTTTTAAGGATTTTGTCCAAAACCTGAAATTTTCTGCATTTTTGGGCTAAATTCAGCACAAACCAAAAAATAATCAAATTGAGATTAGTGGCTCTACCATTGACTTATACAGTACCTCGACTGGTCTGAGATGGCGGATTTTCAGATTCCCTCTTTTTGCAGCAACAGGCTATAATAAATCTCGAAACATTACATTTTTTTCCATGAAAAATTCAAAGTTTTGCCCCAAAAAGTCCAACCAGATAATGTTGAGATTTAGTAAATAACCACCATTATCTAATTGTGTTAACTTCAGAAATCCCAATACTGACTATTATAATTCAATTTTGTTTTGGAGTATCGTTAAACAGAACTTGATGCCCAAAAGTATAAAACCCCGATCTACGCATATTTTATTCATTTAGCCTAACATTACCTCTTGTTAAACATTACCATTAATATCATGCAAATTAGAAAAATGTATGCATTGGGTACCCGCTGATCAGACAAAATCGGATGATTTTGGAATTTCAATGGCACACAGCTAATTAGAAATGAAAGGCTTAGAACTCCCTCTGTTTCTTGCACACGCTGTCTATAACTTCAGGATCCTTTATTTCCCTTTTTGTTGTTGCTAATTTCTCACTTTTCTGCTCCACGTTTCCTATTCTTTCAAAGGCCTTTGTGACTGAGCATCAAAGACATTTATTTCATGAAAACACAAAAGCCCCTTCTGCATTTCAAGGGTTGCCCGATAGTGGCCAGATAAAGCTGAGCGTCCAATTAGCTAGTGCCATACACTGCCGACACCCTTTGCAATAGGGAGATTTTAGGAAATGCTTAAGAACCCCCGTAAGGCCGACATTCAGAACCAGATTCCTTGGTGAGAAAAGTTTCCGATCAAAAAACGAAAAATAGGCTTTCAGAAAGAGGTGCCATTGTGTGGAACCAAGTTATGAAGTGGAAAGAATTGTGAGACTCATCTGAAATGGGGTTTCAAGCCATAAAAGCCTTACATTTCTTTGCCATGTAAATAAATGATACAATGGGCCAAAAAACTGAGATTTTTAAATAATACAATTCATTCCACGCACTCCTTTTTATTCTGTTGTGTATATATTGGACTTTAATCACTCTGTTAGTTTGCTTAGAATTCCCAGCTGCGAAAAAAAAACTCCTACTTAAAGGGCATGTAAAGGCAAAAAAATTAAATCCGATTTTTACTTTCTTTAATGAAAAAAAAACTTATCTCCAATATACTTTAATTAAAAATGTGTACCGTTTGTATAAGAAATTCTCCCTTCATTTACTGCTGTGGATAGGAATTGTCAGACAGTCCCTAACTGCTCTGCAGGGAAACAATCATCCTAATTTGGCTAATTTGTCTCCGGAAAATTCGCAAATTTCCCGCAAAATTTAAAGAATGGCAAAAAAAAATCTCGAAACTTGAATTTTGACACCCGCATTAAAGTCAATGGGCGTCCCAATATTTTTTTATGCGCGCGACTATTCTGACGCATGTCTAAATTTTTTTTGACGCAGCAAATTTTCCTCATCGATTTTTCGCAAAAATTCATTCGACGCCAGTGAAACCCGGAAATTTTACGCAAATTCACGCCTTGCGTATTTTTTCTCCCATCGCCATGTTATGGCACGATAAATAATGAAACAAACTACAAGTAGAAGGTGAGGCCTGAGACTATTGCATTATTATAAAGTTATATAAAATATGGCATATTTTTACGAAATAGAAGTACAGGTATGGGACCAGTTATCCAGAATGCTCGGGACCTGGGTTTTTTTTCTGGATAACGGATCTTTCCGTAATTTGGATCTTCATGCCTTAAGTCTACTAGAAAATCATATAAACATGAAATAAACCCAATAGGCTGGTTTTGCTTCCAATAAGGATTAATTATATCTTAATTGGGATCAAGTACAAGTTACTGTTTTATTATTACAGCGAAAAAGGAAATCATTTAAAACATTTTCTATAATTTAATTATAATGGAGTCTGTAATTAGTCTGTAATTTGGAACTTTCTGGATAACGGGTTTCCAGAGAACAGATTCCATACCTGTACTACAATACTTGTCTGTGTAGCCTCTCAAAATTGTAAATTCTTTGTGGGATATTATATTACCATAAATATGTATATATAAGCTGCATGTGTTATATCTATTATACTTTACATATATGATGCATTTATGAGGTGCTTTGAAATGGCTGAGGCTCTTGGGGAAAATAGTTTTCCCTGGAACTCAGACACGCAATCTCCCACTAAGCTGTGTTTTATTTACAGCCCAAGAAATGTTCCTGAGGAAAGTATAACAAAAAAAGGTGAAAATACTTTAAAAGCAAAACCACACTAGAGAGATGCTTGACGAGTCATAAAAATAGCATCTCCCTGTTATACTCTAACACAGACTACCGGGGGTTTTAAAAGAGTCGGTCGCATTCAGTTGTGACTGCCTTTAAACAATCAAAGTGATCTTTCTCTTGTGCAAGATTTGTTATTAAATATCGAAAAAGTGATACATGCTGACTTTAGATTATATCTATAAAACCTTGGAATAAATCCTATTCCATTTTTGCCAGCTTTATCTCCCAGTACAACATTTTGAAAGGCGTTTTTCTTATTGTAAAAAAGAATTCCTTTCCATAACCCAGAATGAAACCTTCTTTCTCCCAATAACCAGATAAGCAATGTTCTGATCTGTAAAGACCTTAGGGCAGAGATACACACTTAGATTCGGGGAGATTTAGTCGCCCAACGATATATCGCCTCTTCTTCGGGCGACTAATCTCCCCAAACTGCCTCCCGCTGGCTAGAATCGAAATCGCCGGTGGGGTGGCACTCGGAAAGTTTCATTTTCCGGAGTTGCCCGGAGTTTCCTCGTGAGGCGACTTCAGAAAACAAAGTGCACCAATAGCCATCCCACTGGTGATTTATATTCTACCCGGCGGGAGGCAGTTCAGGGAGATTAGTCGCCCCGAAGAAGAGGAGATTTGTCGCTGGACGACTAATCTCCCCTAATCTGAGTGTGTGTCTCTGCCCTTATAGTAAAATGGTCTCCAAAGACTCTAATGGCGTCACTTAAAGCCATGAGTTAGGATCTTCCATTTTTTTTTTTATTTTAATGCTCTTGAACTAGCTCAGTAATAACTGACTACTATTAAACTGAATAGTATGCCAATTGTGTACATTTTTATCAGTAATGAATCTCGTATGCCAAATGCAAAACTAGAAAAATAATGACACCTATTAAATTAACTCTGTTACTCTACAGAGCTTCTCCATCAGGTCTGGACTGAGAATTAAAATAGGTCCTGGCATTTCAGGTACACAGAGGCCCAATCAGCCCACACAGAGGCCCAAATAGCCCCCACCAGCCCATTAAATACTGACTTTCTATGGGACCTTATAGCAGCCCCTCTGGCATTTGCCAGAACCCACAGATTGTCAGTCCGGGCCTGTTCTCCATGCAGGGTAAGGTTGTCACCTGTCTGGTTTTGAAACGGACAATCTGGTTGGAAAATGTCTGCCTGGTTTTCAAAAATCTGAAAACTAGTCAAGCCTGTCCCCCGCTTCTGGAGCGATGTGTGAAATCATTGACCTGTCCCTCTGCGTTACATCATCAACTATGCCTCTGACATCACTGGTGCTTCCCCCTGTCTGGATTCAAAGGAAGGAAAAAGTGGCAACCCTAATGCATGGAAAGACACAACTCTGATTGCAACTTCTAAATAGTTAATAATAACACTTTATAGAAATGGCCTCTGTATACAGTATTAAAAACCCCTCTTATAACTCGAGAAAATGTACTTAAAGGAGAACTTAAACCTAAAAATGAATGAGGCTAAAAATGGCATATTTTATATAGTGAACTTATTGCACGAGGCTAAAGTTCCAGCTTGTCAATAGCAGCAATGATCCAGGACTTCAAACTTGTCACAGGGGGTCACCATCTTGGAAAGTGTCTGTGACACTCACATGCTCAGTGGGCTCTGATTGGCTGTTGAGAAGCTAAGCTTAGGGCTCGTCACTAATTATCCAGCAGAAAATGAGCTTCCCTGGCTGTAATATAAGCTGATGCTACAGGTTTGCTGATTATTAAATTCTGATGCTAATTGCACTGGTTTCTGTGCTGCCATGTAGTAATTATCTGTATTAATTACTAATCAGCCTTATATTGTGACATTTCTATTCTATGTGTACTGTATATTGTGAGTGGGTCCCTAAGCTCAGTAAGTGACAGCAGCACAGAGCATGTGCAGTGAATCAGCAGAAAAGAAGATGGGGAGCTACTGGGGCATCTTTGGAGACACAGATCTTTACTGCTAAAGGGCTGTGGTTGCCTGGGACTGGTATAGAGACACAAAACAAAATACACAACATTTCTAGTTATTTCTTTAGTTAAGCTTTAGTTTAGTTAGCAACTCTTTTGTCTCAGCTACAATTTTGTCTTGGCAACTTTTTTGTCCAAATGCATTAAAGTCAATGGGTGTTTTTTTTTTCTTATGGCGACTACTTTGTTGTGGCGAAATTTTCTTCAGTAAGTTTTTGCCTCAGTTTCGCTAAATAATTTCCAGGTGGCGAAGTGCAGAATTTCTCCTCGAATCCGTGCCTGGCGTGGATTCACTACTAGTATAAAGTAGGAAAGAAGAAACAAAGAAGAGCCCAGATGAGCAAAATGGTATGGCTTAGACCCAATTACATATCCACATATTCTAGCATGTCCCAATATATTAATTCCATTTCCATTTCATATATTTAACATATTTAAATAGATTACATTCCCTCTCTGTAGTTACAGTAGTAATAGAAATTATTCCTCATTTTACTGAGTATTAGAACACTAATTATGAAATTAGGAAGGCCAGCTAGAAAGGCGATAAAGCACGTTCTGCCCATGCAGACAGAATTAAGTTGACAGCTGTTTTGGACAGTAAACAAAAGTATTAATATCAGCAGCAAGCCCAGCCTCAGATAGCCTCCATAACCTCAGTTCACTCTTGTCACATTGCAAAGGTTTCTGTGAGTCCATCGCCTATGGCCAAATCTATTTAATTGTGCGCTGACATGTAGAAGGTGATCACGCTAAGGCTCGTTTGTGATACTTCACCTCAGTTACCGGTCTGTCATTTAGTAGAAAATGCCTGCTGAGTTCAATGGAAGAACGTAAGCAGCCGTGGTACATGGGAGTTGTAATGAACTGTGAATTGAGAAGAATATCTTGGTTATTTTCTACACACTATTAAATACCAGGAAAGAATATTAGCTGGTTTATTTGGGAGGCTACAAAGCTTCTGTGATCAGAAGAAGGAGGAGGAGGAGCTATAAATCAAACGAGAAGGATTATTGGTGATATTTTATTGAGGGTAGTGTTGTAGTGTGCTGCTATAGGTTGCCATACTTGTCTTACATAGTTAAGTTGGGTTGAAAAAAAGACCAAAGTCCATATATACACATACTTATCTATGCACTCCCATATACAGTATACTGTATATACCAATAAATATATACTAATTGAAGATATCATGCCTGTCCTAGAATATGTCATCACAACATCAACTGGCAGGCCATTCCACAACTAGTGATGGGTGAATTTCTCCCATTTCGCTTCAGCCGAAAAATTCACGAATTTCCCGCAAAATTCCCAAAACGTCGAAAAATCTGCGAAAAACCGTGAAATCGGAAAGTTCCCGAAAAAATAGTGAAATTCTAACGTTTTCACGAAAAAATCAAGAAAATCAGACGTTTTCACGCAAAAATCGTGAAATTAGGAGGATTCCACTCAAAAATCATGAAATTTCAAGGATTTCACTCAAAAATCATAAAAAATGTGAAGGTTTTCACTAAGAAATCGTGAAAATTGGACGTTTCACTCAAAAATCGTGAAATTTGAAGATTTTCACAAAAAAAATCATGAAATTTGAAGGATTTCACTCAAAAATCGTGAAATTTGAAGGATTTCACTCAAAAATCGTGAAAATCTGAAATTTTAATCGGCGAATTTTCACGGGAGATTCGTGAATTTATTTGCTGCCGGCGAAACACGGAAATTTGCGGTGAATTTGTGCCAGGCGAATTTAATCAACCCATCACTATCCACTATCCTGTTTAAAGGACAAGGAAAATTAAACTAAAGAAGTAGGCTAGAAATGTTGTATAATATATATATATATATATATTTTGTGATAACACCCCATTAAGAACATCTTCTACACTCAGTCACATCCCACCTTTACCAACCTGTCTACATAACGAATTGATTTTTCTGTACTTTTCCAATTCATAATTTCCCTTTTTGTGTACTATAGACCAAATCTATAGCATAGTCCAGATGGGACCATAATAGTGCAGAATCCCATTTCTATCCCATTTCTATCCTGGAGTCTATGCTTAAAGGGGCTTTGAGCTAGAAGTCCTTGCCCGTTGTTAGGTCTAACTTGTTAGTATCCTTGAGGCGATTTCTGTGTTGTTTGATTCCAGTATTGATCTTTGCCTGCCTGACTATTCTTTGAACGCTGCCTGTATCGACCCCAGCCTGATTGACCTTGCTTGAACTCTGCCTGTACCGACCACTGCCTGTCTGACCCTACTTGAACTCCGCCTGTCCCGACCCCGGCCTACTTGACTATGCTTTTCGGCAACTCCGTGAACTGTTGCTTTTCATCCAAAACCTTGGAAACAGATGTGCCCCTTTGCTCTTTCAGAGCACCATCTTTGCTCCTCTCAAGTTCTGGTGGCATCTGAGTAGCTGAGGGCTCCTCCCGAGACCGAAGGGAGCTGTACGGGACAGCAATGAAGACAAATTTTGCATAAAATAAAAAAAATGTGTGGCCATAAAGAATGTCACATAGAATGGAAAGCTCACATTTTGTGCCAACGGTTTGGATAGACCATTTCTGTTTCAGCACGTTTATGCTCATGTGCACAAAGTGAGGTCCAACAGAACTGGTTTGCTGAGATGGAAATGGAATAACTTGAATAACCTGCACAGAGACCTGAATTTACCTGACCTGAATTTCAGATCCTCACTGTGGTTAAGGATCATATCTGTGTGAACAATAATGTTCCAGATCTAGTACCAGTGGCTGTAATGATGATGAGCAGAAATACAGTTCCATCCCTACAAAGGGATGGAACTGTGAGGGGTCAGAGACAGAGCATCAGGAACGGCCTCCTCAGTTTATAGCAGATTGTATCTAGGGCACAAATGGTATGCAGATAATTTTGCTGCAAAGCAAGAGAGAATGGGAGGAAGGAAGTGATGAGACAGAACATGAGATCATGATCAGGAAGTGGGAAAGTGAAGATACTCAGCATATGGCGAGCAGTTCCTGCTACAGTAAATGGGAGGCTTTGGTCTATTTAAGACTTGCCATACATTCCAGCAGCTTATTCTATAAGCACCCAACGTGCCGAAGAATATTCAAAAGGTGGGGGAAGAAAATGTTAGTTTAGCAGGAGCCAGTGGGCTACAAATGGACATCTTTGACATAAGACTCATAAATATGTATTTATTTAACTGCATTTAGAACCCCCATTTTTATTTACTGCCCCATGGTTGATACCTTTCTTCTCGAACTTCATGGCAAAGTCAGAAAAAATAGCTCACCGTACATTGTCCAGAAGCAATTCATATGCCGTCAAGTCACAATTCAGTTCTAAATTCAATTTACAATTCAATTATATTTTTACTCTCTTTGATGTTGGTGTTTATCATCCCATTGTTCTGCAGACTATCCATGCTTTATGCTTTATTGCTCAAATGTGGCGTGAAATGAAAGTGACTAAGTCAGTGACTTTTTGTCAGATTTGATCTTTGTCCAAGTGACTGGACTCCCGTCGTATTCTCTAAATTGGAAAGTTATGTGCAGATAAGAGCATATTCATTAAGAAAACCATTGTAGTTACATCTACAAACCAAGGAAGTAAATAGAAACCCAACTCCAATCTTTGCCCTAACTTGCCTTTAGAGTGGATCCCCACCTTTGGTTTTGTCCTAGGCCTTATCAGTCAAAAGTGAAGACCCCCTCTCCAACAAATGCATGACCTATTATTGCTTGGCAGGACCCCCCATTCCTCCAACCCCCTTCCCCCTTGCAGCTGTGCAAAGTCCACATATGATAGCACTCACTTTTAGTGTGGTTTTTTTTTACCCACAATGGAACGTTCCCCCCCATAGTTTCAACATCATTGTCATCTCTAGAGGGCATTGCATCTAAAGCAATTGCGACTGGTGCATTAAACTTGATGTAATTGCACCTACACACCAACACAAACTAGATACAGTTGCACTAAAAGTTTTCTATGTCTGGTAGATATAATTTTTGGAGCAGTGCTCAGTTTGGAACAGGAGTAATGTTGCCACCTCACCCCTTCAAAGGGGTTGTTCACCTTTAAATAAACTTTTAGTATGATGTAGAGACTGGTATTCTGAGACAATTTGCAATTGGTTTTCATTTTTTATTATTTGTGGTTTTTGAACTTAGATTTTTATTCTGCAGCTCTCCAGTTTGCAGTTTTAGGAATCTGGTTGCTAGGGTCCAAATTACCATAACAACAATGCACTGATTTGAGACGGGCATATGAATAGGAGAGGCCTAATGAGTAATAAACAGTAGCAAGAACAATACATGTGTAACCTTAGAGCAGGGGCACATGGGCAGATTCGGGGAGATAATTTGCCCCAGTGACAAATCTCCTCTTCTTTGGGGCAACAGTCTCCCCGAACTGCCTTCCCCCTGCCTTCCACCTGCTTAAATGAAAAATCGCATGCGCCAATGCACTTAGATTTCCGAATTCGCCCGAAGTTTCCTCGTGAGGCAACTTCGGGTGACTTCGGAAATCGAAGCGCCGCAAGTGAATTGCCGCAGGCGATTTTTCATTTTAGCAGGCGGAAGGCAGTTCGGGGAGATTGTCGACCGGTAGAAGAGGCAAATAATCGCCAGGCCACTAAATCTCTGCAAATCTGCCCGCGTACCCCTGCCCTAAAAGAGGATTTGTTTATTAAATGGGGTCGGTTATCCCACATTTAATAGCTGGAGTCAGAAGAAGAAGACAGAAAATTCAAAAACTATAAAAAATAAATAATTAAAACCAATTGAAATTAACCATTGCTGCAGACTGAATTGATTTATGTGTAGTAATGCAACATGCCTCCAAATGAATTGCATGCAGCATGTGAATTTAAGATGCGACAAGTATTAAAGGGATGAGGTGACACCCCTAAACAGGAGGCAGGTTATGGGGCACTTAGTACTGCTAAATGTGAGTGCATGTATTGGAATGAATAATTATCATGTGACATTACATCCATATTGCAGGGCTGCACAGAAATCATTGCAGTCTGATTCATGCAAAAATGATTGGCCATGTAGGATCATGCGAAATTAATATATGAAGTCAATGGGTATCTATAGGATGAGTTGGCATCTAGGAAATGATTTTCTTTATTTTCACCACTTTCCATAATCATACCCCATGCAAGTAAATAGTTAACATCCAGAAAATGCTGAAAATCTTTCTTCTTCCCCCTAAAAAGATTCATTTCTCACGGCTGTTCCTGTAGTTGTATTTACTGAAGTATGGAACAGAGATAAAAACAAAAGCAAAACTCTTTTTTCAAGTCATAAGAAACAGGGAACCCAGACAGTTTTTGTTCTAGACACAATTAGCAGATAGAGTTGCAGACTCGCTACTTGCAGTTGCAGCAAAATTCCCAAGCTGAGAAAATGGTATTGTGTCTGGTTTGTAGGCTGATGTCAGCTACGCACTGCAGATCCAGCATCATCTTCATTCCATTGCAACTCAAGGGAGATCAGAAGAATGCAGGAAAGGCAATGTTTCTCACTTAAAAGGACAGAGGCACAGGATGATGGAAGGGAGATGCTTTTTTAAATAAAATATTCAATAATGAACCTATTAATTCCCCTGATAATGCATTGCTGCAAATAATGCATCATTCAAAAGACAACAGAATAAAAGGTTGTGTTTGGAACTCACAAAAATGCACTTAACTCAGCCTGCAGCCTTGTGCCTTTATATGGTCACAGAACCCCTCAGTGACGTCTAATATCCTTATCATTTACAGTAGGGGGTACATTATCCCTTATAATACATGAGTGATACTCAGAGTTCCCTGTATAACTCAGCCTGCAGCCTTGTGCCTTTATATGGTCACAGAACAACCCCTCAGTGACTTCTAATATCCTTATCATTTACAGTAGGGGGTACATTATCCCTTATAATACATGAGTGATACTCAGAGTTCCCTGTATAACTCAGCCTGCAGCCTTGTGCCTTTATATGGTCACAGAACAACCCCTCAGTGACTTCTAATATCCTTGTCATTTACAGTAGGGGGTACATTATGCCTTATAATACATGAGTGATACTCAGAGTTCCCTGTATAACTCAGCCTGCAGCCTTGTGCCTTTATATGGTCACAGAACAACCCCTCAATGACTTCTAATATCCTTATCATTTACAGTAGGGGGTACATTATCCCTTATAATACATGAGTGATACTCAGAGTTCCCTGTATAACTCAGCCTGCAGCCTTGTGTCACAGTAGGGGGTACAATATCACATCTACACAGTATCCATCCGTGTTATATATTTAGAAGATCTAAGTTTAGAAAAGCAGGGAGCAAGTTCTGTTGAAGTTGATGTAAGATCTTGGGTGTGTTTTGTTTAATGAATGCAGAATTCTGTTGAAAGTGATACGGGTGTGAAGAGCCAGCCCGCAGCGCTGACAGTTGCTCCATGAAGCGGAGGATTTGTATAGTGTAAGTAAAGAGGACAAAAGCATTGGCTGCTAGTGAAAACATATGGCTTAGAATACAGGAACTTGTCATTTGTTTTACATGGGAAAGTGATTGTAATGCAGTAAGTGCTCTTGTTATAAGCCTGTGATAATGAAAGCGTGACAGTGGGGCCTGTAAAAATATATAGTTAGTACTTACTCCCACACCTGCACCTGCAATATCCACCGACACTGTCCATAAAGCAGAATGTCCTGTACATGTTATCTGGCTGTTAATAGGTAGTAGGACTGAGACAATGGAGGGGCCTATTCTCAATTCTCAGGATTTCAAACAATAAAGTAATTGCCCCACTCTCAGATTCTTTCAAAATGGCTCCCAGTGTCAGGGTTGATTCTTATTAGTAGATAAGTACATGTGGGTAAAGCGACAAATAGCTTTAAAACCATTAAAAGTTTTAAATAAATATTTATTGAGAGGTTGATCGGAAATACATTTTTTAGCTATAATTTGATTTTCAAATGTATATCCCCTTTAAGCATTTGATGGGTGGCAGTGATGAGCAAATCTCTTCCATTTCACTTCACCGAAAAAATTCGCGAAACTGTGGAAAAAATCTCGAAACAGTGAATTTTTTTTAAACGCTTTCTACTACTATAGTTTATATAAACAAGCTGCTGTGTAGCCATGGGGGCAGTTTATTTATATAAACTATAGTAGTACTTATCTGTTATCTACTGTGTATCCTGTGCTTGAATGGCTGCCCCCATGGCTACACAGCAGCTTGTTTATATAAACTATAGTAGTACTTATCTGTTATCTACTATGTATCCTGTGCTTGAATGGCTGCCCCATGACTACACATCAGCTTGTTTATATAAACTATAGTAGTACTTATCTGTTATCTACTGTGTATCCTGTGCTTGAATGGCTGCCCCATGGCTGCACAGCAACTTGTATATCTAAACTATAGTAGTACTTATCATTGCAGGACAACACTATATTTATTATGTTGTCATTACTGTAAAACACTTTCTCTTTTTGGTGTTACTATCCCTTTAAGTGCTTTATTTTGTGGGTGAAAGTGAGTGGACACTTGCAGACCCTGGCGCTTCAATTAAATTGATCATAGAACTGGATTTGATAAGAGTACAAGATAATAAGCAATGTCCATAGGATGGTATGGGTATGATTATTATTGGGACAGACAAATGGATGTACAGTAAGATGAATCTTTCGACTATTTGACCATTCGATAGTCGAAGTACTGTCTCCTTAAAAAAAACTTCAACCACCTACTTCGCCACCTAAAACCTACCGAGCATCAATGTTAGCCTATGCGGAAGGTCCCCATAGGCTTTCTAACCAATTTCTGATTGAAGGAAAATCGTTAGATCGATGGATTAAAATCCTTTGAATCGTTCGATTCAAAGGATTTAATCGTTCGTTCGAACAATTATTCCTTTGATCGTTCGATCGAACGAATATCGCTAAATCCTTCAACTTCGATATTCGAAGTCGAAGGATTTAACTTCAACGGTTAAATATCGAGGGTTAATTAACCCTCAATATTCGACCCTAAGTAAATGTGCCCCTAGATGTTGTACTATTGTAGTGGCTGTGTATGTTAGTGTCAAGCTCACAATTGTGTAGAAGTGTGAATAACACAATGTGTGCGTTTGCACGGCTCAAATGTCTGTTTCTTCCCTTAAGGGGAACTGAGGCTTTTTCCTTTAGTACAGAAAAAAGTCAATGTAAGGCCTGTGTGTATAGAGGGTATAGTTTCCCTTGAATAGGTGAGGGAGTAGAGCACATCGCTCTAGGAAGAAGCCAGTCGGCGAAACGCGTCAGCGAGGACTAGCAATTTTGAGAGCTGCGGAATTGTGTCACAAACATGCGCAGTGGACGGTAAAAGACGCTGAGAGACCGGGAGCAGCAAATAGAGACTTTTATGCGGATTTTATATGCGGTTTTACTAAGAACGTCTGTGAGTGCATTTTAAATATTTAGGGGCCGATTCACTAACTTCGAGTGATGGATTCGAAGTTAAAAAACTTCGAATTTCGAAGGTTTTTTTGGGCTTCTTCGACCATCGAATGGGCTACTTCGACCTTCGACTATCGAGGTATTCGAAGTAAAAACCGTTCGACTATTCCACCATTCGATAGTCAAAGTACTGTCTCTTTAAAAAAAACTTCGACCCCCTAGTTCGCCATCTAAAAGCTACCGAAGTCAATGTTAGCCTATGGGGAAGGTCCCCATAGGCTTGGCTAACTTTTTTTGATCGAAGGATATTCCTTCAATCATTGGATTTAAATCCTTCGAATCGTTCGATTCAAAGGATTTTATCGTTCGATCGAAGGATTATTCCTTCGATTGTTCGATCGTACTATCTGCGCTAAATCCTTCAACTTCGATATTCGAAGTCGAAGGATTTCAATTCCCAGTCGAATATCGAGGGTTAATTAACCCTCGATATTCGACCCTTAGTGAATCAGCCCCTTATTAAAGTTATAAAAGCGCTTCTGCACATGTCACTTTTTTTATGCCCAAGCAAGGAACAAAGAAGATCTGGAGCGGAGCAAATCATCTAATATATCCAACGCCCGCATTAACTCATGTCTTGTGAGTATAATATACCACCGGGAATAGTGCGGTTTTTAGTTCTGGTTTTCACTAAACTACAAGACTTCGGCAGCACTGCGAAGTGTGGATCCTATTTTGTCACACTTTTTTTCTAATTTTTTTCCAATTTTTGTTATTTTCCTTTTTTTATTTTTATTTTTTCCATTTTTCATTTTTTCGCAATTTTTTTATTCACTTAATAATCACCATATGTTTATTGGTTACCATTTTTTCACTTATGTAGGATATCTTTTAGCTGACTAAGCACAAATTAAAATATAAGAAGCACCAAGGGTGTCACACATTTTTTTTTTTATAAAATAATACACTATATTATTTGTATTTTGCTGTTTTTCTGTTTTTCCCCTCTCCCCTGGTTTTTGAGGTATACAGAGATCCAATCTTGGATATTGTCTGGAGCACATTAATCAGTGTGTTGAGGGAAGTAGTTTAGCATGACCTGCTGACAGGACTTTCCATAGATGAATGCAACCCCCTGACAAGACAGGAGTGGAAATAAACAGCACTTTGCTCAGTCTCCCATAAAGCAGAACTTGCAGGGAAAAAGAGATTAGCCTGGCTTTAACACTTACACTGTTGTAGAACTATAGCTAGAAGTAGTGATCTGTAATCAGAGGCAGAAGGGAATGATGAGAGTTAAAGTTCTGCAACAGCTGGAACCCAAGAATTTTCCTGTGCCTGTGCTTCGGTGTACTAAAGAGGATGTAACCCCAACAATAAAATTGTGAAAGAAAATGGAATTCAATGCAACTTTCCAATTCTAAGGGTAAGGGCACACCTGGCGTTTCGGGAAGATTAAGTCGCCTGGCGAATAATCGCCTCTACTTTGGGACGACTAATCTCCCCGAACGGCTTCTGCTGTAATGAAAAAACGCCTGCTTCATGGCACATGTGGCGCTTCGTATTCCTAATTCGCCCGAAGATTCCTCGTGAGGCAACTTCGGGCGACTTCAGAAAACGAAGCACTAAGTGTGCCATGCCTTAGGCGTGGTGTGCCCTTACTAGGGATGCACCAAATCCAGGATTCGGTTCGGGATTCGGCCAGGATTCGGCCTTTTTCAGCAGGATTCGGATTCAGCTGAATCCTTGTGCCTGGAGAACCAAATCCGAATCCTAATTTGCATATGTAAATTAGGGGCGGGTAGGGAAATCACATGACTTTTCATCACAAATGAAGATTTTTTTCCACTTTTTCATTTCCTGCCCCTAATTTGCATATGTAAATTAGGATTCGGTTCATATTCAGCCGAATCTTTCACCAAGGATTCGGAGATTCGGCCGAATCCCAAATAGTGGATTCGGTGCATCCCTGGCCCTTACACTAAATGGTTTTAAAGGTGTAGCATGTCCCCCTTTCCAGGGTTCAATGAATAAGTAGATTATTAGATTAACATCTGACAGATAAGCAGGAGCCCAGGATGCTGGGGAATTAGTTAAATTTCTGTAATCCTATTATCTACCCTCAAAAGAACCAAACACGGTGCAGTTTTATAACGGAATAATAAATAACGGAAACCATTATTTGTGATTAAACGTACGTTCAGCACAAGCCCCATTTATGGAACTCATGTACTGCCCCTTTAATACTTAAAGCAAAGGTATCACATTTATCACATGGTCATTCATCTCATACAATCATCGAAGGCTGAGCCCTGCACACATCAGCCTGGCTGAGATAACATGTGGGTAAAGTGACACATAGCTTTCAAACCATTAAAACTTTTAAATAAATGTTTATTGAAAGGTTGATCGGAAATACATTTTTTAGCTATAATTTTAAACATTGAAATATGCTGGGTGGTAGTGATGAGCAAATCTGTTCCATTTCACTTCACCGCAAAATTTGCAAAACTGTGGGGGAAAAAAACGAGAAGCGGCGAAATTTCACAAAATGCATTGAAGTCAATGTCCTAATGCATTAAAGTCCCCCTATAAGATATATTGGATGTAACTGTCAATGAATATCTGACACCCAACTGCTGCATGAAGAGAGAATGAAGAGAAACAGATGCTGAGAGAGGAATAGTGAAGATAAACTTGATTATTTCAGAAACAAAACCGAATATTTAATTGATTGTATTTAGAAAGTTTCTAATTTCAGCATGATGAAGTTTTATTCAGTTTTAATTTTCGAGATAGTTCCCCTTTAAGCCCAATGTCTTGTTGAGATGGCCCATATCTATCCTGAAGATCTACAATGTGATCATTGATCCCTTTATAGTTCATTTTGAAGGCAGGATTTTGTCCTAAAACTTCAAAAGAGGCTGACACAAGTCTGGACCCTTGATGTAGTAAAGCCGGAGTCAGATTGTAAAAGGATTAAAAAGGCTTACATTTTATTTTCCATAATTAAGAACCAAGGCCTGACGCGTTTCGTGTCTACCAAGGACACTTAAGGTGGCCATAGAAGCAAAGATCCACTCGTTTGGCGACATCGCCAAACGAGCGGATCTTTCCCCAATATGTCATTAAAGAGCATGGTTATATCGGGGGTAATCTAAACGTTCGGCCATATGGCCAAACGATCCGATTACGATGTGCAATGGGCTCCGGCGGGATCGGTCGGGACAAAATCAAACCTGATCGATCGACCAAACGACCCATATCCGCCGGAAGAAAGATGTCGGCACTCTCTACACACGATCCAAAAATCGCACAACTCCTCGATTCGTATGATAGGATCTGTGCGTCTATGGCCAGCTTTAGTCATAGGCTCCTTGGTAGACACGAAACGCGTCAGGCCTTGGTTCTTAGTTATGGAAAATAAAATGTAAGTCTTTTCTAATCCTTTTACAATCTGACTCCGGCTTTACTACTTCGTGGGTCCGGGCTTGTGCCAGCCTCTTCTGATGTTTTCTGGTTTCCTTGCTGAAGGTCTGGGGCGTGAGCACCCGGGCCCACCGTATACAGCGGTAAACTTAAATAAACGCATCTAAATTCAGTATATACTGGTTACATAATTGTACAGGATTTTGCCCTGTTGAACAGAAGGGCACTCTGTATGGCTACCCATAAACCAATAGGCAGGGCTTTATCAGATAACACACTACTCACACAGCCACCACAAAACAACTGCAGAGTAACGGTATTGTGAGAGTCGTTTCTTTCTCAACACACTTCTTCTTCTTCTTCTTCTTCACACTTATCTCTCTAGTGTTTGTCACGCTTTGGCACCCATCTGCCTTGCCGCATCCCACCGGACACAGGGTTAAACAGCGAATATACTTTTAGCAATTGGAGCGTGTTATTTGCACAGCAGTGTGAAGATCCTAATAGCAGCATTGTGTCAACATATTGTGTACCAACCTGGATGCGTTTCTCTGTGCGTCACCTTTCCGGTGCCCTTGTTATGTTCCTTGAGATATGTGACATCTTTTCAAATTGAATCCATCATGCTGACCAGAAAGGCAGATAATATTCCCCTGGGAATTAGTCAGCAAAGGAGCACGTCATGATGCTGTGAGTCAGCAGAGAGCAGAAATCAATGGCAGCCAAAATCAGTAACCCGAGAAGAGCAAAGATCCATATTTTTAGATACCTAAACCAAAATATTATTGTCTGCATGTATTTTTAATTAGTTCAGTTCATTTACGTAGAGCTAAACCATACCCTTGCTTGACTTTTATTATCTTATCATTTACTAAAGACCCTACGGAGGTTATTTATTGATCTCAGAATGCCAAAAACCCGAAAATTTTTTAGGAATTTATTATACCCCTGAGGATGGTAAAAGTCAAAATCCGAAAATCTGACATCGCAGACCTGCCGAGGTTGCATATAAGTCAATGGGAGGATTTCCAAAGATATCCTGATCTGCACTGGGTTTCGTGCAATAATCCAAAGCTTTTGTGGCTTTCAGGCAAAAATCTAAAAAATTAGTTGGAAAATCCTAAAAATTGGTATGGTTTGGGGTTTTTTTCGATTTTTTACGGGTTTTTTCCCGCACAGAAAATTTTTCGGGAAAATGTTTTGATAAAAAAGGGGAAAACTTGTGCAGATATGGTTGGAGTATTTTTTTTAGAAAATAATGTGAGCACTGTGAGCACTGTGTCACTGTATGTAGTACATCTTAGAGTGGTCCTGGGTTCCCTTTCTCCTGCTCTGTTCTGCTTGCCCAATGGTTTTTGGATGTGCCATACTGTATGTGTGTCATACTCTGCCTGTGTGTGCCATACACTGCTTGCCCTATGCTCCCTGTGTGTGCCATACTCTGCCTGTGTGTGCAATACACTGCTTGCCCTATGCTCCCTGTGTGTGCCATACTCTGCATATGTGTGCCATACACTGCTTGCGCTATGCTCCCTGTGTGTGCCATACTCTGCCTGTGTGTGTCATACTCTGCCTGTGTGTGCCATACTCTGCCTGTGTGTGGCATACTCTGCCTGTGTGTGCAATACACTGCTTGCCCTATGCTCCCTATGTGTGCCATACTCTGCATGTGTGTGCCATACACTGCTTGTGCTATGCTCCCTGTGTGTGCCATACTCTGCCTGTGTGTGTCATACTCTGCCTGTGTGTGCCATACTCTGCCTGTGTGTGCAATGCACTGCTAGCCCTATGCTCCCTGTGTGTGCCATACTCTGCCTGTGTGTGCCATACACTGCTTGCGCAATGCTCCCTGTGTGTGCCATACTCTGCCTGTGTGTGTCATACTCTGCCTGTGTGTGCCATACTCTGCCTGTGTGTGCAATACACTGCTTGCCCTATGCTCCCTGTGTGTGCCATACTCTGCCTGTGTGTGCAATACACTGCTTGCCCTATGCTCCCTGTGTGTGCCATACTCTGCCTATGTGTTGGAACAGAGTAAAGCTGAGCACACTCCTTCTTTTGTTCAGATAGCCTGGTGCACAATGTAAGAGGGTACGGCAACCCCCAAATACGACAATTGTGTAGAAATACAATGGCACACAAGGCAATTAAAGTGCAGGGTTACCCCTTGCTATTTATTTTGTGCGAACGTGCAACGTTTCGGGGCAAGCCCCTTTGTCAAGCATGTCATACTCTGCCTGTGTGTGCCATACTCTGCCTGTGTGTGTAATACACTGCTTGTCCTATGCTCCCTGTGTGTCCCATACTCTGCCTGTGTGTGTCATACTCTGCCTGTGTGTGCCATACTCTGCCTGTGTGTGTCATACTCTGCCTGTGTGTGCCATACTCTGCCTGTGTGTGCCATACACTGCTTGCGCAATGCTCCCTGTGTGTGCCATACTCTGCCTGTGTGTGTCATATTCTGCCTGTGTGTGTCATACTCTGCCTGTGTGTGCCATACTCTGCCTGTGTGTGCCATACACTGCTTGCACAATGCTCCCTGTGTGTGGCATACTCTGCCTGTGTGTGGCATACTCTGCCTGTGTGTGGCATACTCTGCCTGTGTGTGCCCTGTTCTGCCTGTGGAACATAAGGCTGGTATTTGCGGGGGTTTGTTAGCATTTAAAAATTATTTTTAGGGGCCCCTAAGGTATTTAATCATGTGCTGGGGGTGCTGTTTTATCAACAGGGGAAGAGGAGGCATATGGATTTAAGGGTATGTCTTAATATGATAACTTTTTTCACATATAAGTGATATCCCTGCAGTGAGCACCAACCATTTGGTTTTTCGGTGTGCTGCCACCATTAATGTGGATAGGGTCGTGTGGTAACATGGGTGTGGTTTATAGTGGGTGTGATTTAAAAACAGGGAGTGGCTAAGAATGGCTTCCATTATCGGCTCTCCACCATGTAGGCCAGAAAAATTCTGGCCCTCGGTATCACAGAAGTTGGACAGCACTGCTCTTACATATGCCTCAGTTACAACAATTGGCAACAATAGGAAACATGGTGGAAAATGTTTAAATCCAAAAAGGAAAGCACAGAATATAAGGAGTGCAGAGTAGACTGCTTACATTGTGTGCATCCGACTGGCTACTTGTATATAATGACATTTTATGGAGAAAACAAGCCTAGGGATTTCCCGAAAGCTCCACTCTGCTTCATTAAGTGCTAAGCGGAGCAGAGCATGACTGCTGAGACTTCCCTTTTAAGATCATCTACTTTATCATTTTGACATTATTAGCTTTATCTCACTTTCTGACTGTAAATTATGTAGCGAGCAAACTAGACATGATAAGGAGGCGCAGGCAAACAAGCTCTAAAGCTTGAGTAATCACAGTAGGTAAATGCAGACATGTTCTGACTGTGTCTATCAGGGCTTCCAAGAAAAGCTCTGTAACACAGCAGATACCTATGTCTTTTCTTATTTGGGGCATAGTGTGTATAGTATGGCAGGGTGGCGTTTAAGGAACAGTAACACCAAAAAATTAAAGTGTTTTAAAGTAATGAAAATATCATGTACTGTTTCCCCGCACTGGTAAAACTGACCTAATTGCTTCAGAAATTCTACTATAGTTTATATAAACAAGCTGCTGTGTAGCCATGGGGGCAGCCATTCAAGCACAGGATACACAGTAGAAACAGATAAGTACTACTATAGTTTATATAAACAAGCTGTTGTGTAGCCATGGGGGCAGCCATTCAAGCACAGGATACACAGTAGATAACAGATTAGTACTACTATAGTTTATATAAACAAGCTGTTGTGTAGCCATGGGGGCAGCCATTCAAGCACAGGATACACAGTAGATAACAGATAAGTACTACTATAGTTTATATAAACAAGCTGTTGTGTAGCCATGGGTGCAGCCATTCAAGCACAGGATACACAGTAGATAACAGATAAGTACTACTATAGTTTATATAAACAAGCTGCTGTGTAGCCATGGGGGCAGCCATTCAAGCACAGGATACACAGTAGATAACAGATAAGTACTACTATAGTTTATATAAACAAGCTGTTGTGTAGCCATGGGGGCAGCCATTCAAGTACAGGATACACAGTAGATAACAGATAAGTACTACTATAGTTTATATAAACAAGCTGTTGTATAGCCATGGGTGCAGCCATTCAAGCACAGGATACACAGTAGATAACAGATAAGTACTACTATAGTTTATATAAACAAGCTGTTGTGTAGCCATGGGGGCAGCCATTCAAGCACAGGATACACAGTAGATAACAGATAAGTACTACTATAGTTTATATAAACAAGCTGTTGTATAGCCATGGGTGCAGCCATTCAAGCACAGGATACACAGTAGATAACAGATAAGTACTACTATAGTTTATATAAACAAGCTGCTGTGTAGCCATGGGGGCAGCCATTCAAGCACAGGATACACAGTAGATAACAGATAATTACTACTATAGTTTATATAAACAAACTGCTGTGTAGCTGAGGGAGGAGCCACTCAAGCACAGGATACACAGTAGATAACAGATAAGTACTACTATAGTTTATATAAACAAGCTGCTGTGTAGCCATGGGGGCAGCCATTCAAGCACAGGACACACAGTAGATAACAGATAAGTACTACTATAGTTTATATAAACAAGCTGCTGTGTAGCCATGGGGGCAGCCATTCAAGCACAGGATACACAGTAGATAACAGATAAGTACTACTATAGTTTATATAAACAAGCTGCTGTGTAGCAATGGCGAACATTTTTAAAATTGATTCCCATTTTTTGTGTAATAATAAAACAGTAACTTGTACTTGATCCCAACTAAGATATAATTAATCCTTATTGGAAGCAAAACCAGCCTATTGGGATTATTTAATGTTTACATGATTTTTTAGTAGACCTTATATATGAAGATCAAAATTACAGAAAGATCCGTTATCTGGAAACCCCCAGTTCCGGAGCATTCTGATAATAGGTCCAATACCTGGTACTGTTTCATTATTACAGAGATTTTTTTTTATGAGTTTCCAGATAACAGATCCCATCCCTGTAGTTTAAATAACATAATGAATGTGGCTGAAAGTGCAAACGCATTAAAAGGTTGTTCACCTTTACGTTAACTTTTAGTTATAGTTAAAGTTATAGTATGTCCTACTCCTAGCATATTTGCAATTGGTCTTCAATATTTTCTAGTTTCTAAATTATTTGCAATAGCTTCCTGTATATTTTCAGCTTTTAAATGGGCTTCACTGACCCTGGCAGCCAAAAACTATTGTTTTGTGTTATTTCTAATTTATATTCCTTATCTTTTCACTCAGCCTCTTTCCTATTCATATTCCAGTCTCTTATCTTAACCACTGCCTGGTTGGGCAGGTAAACAAGGTCCTAGCAACCAGATATATACCTCCCAACTGTCCTGTTCTTTGCGGGAACAGTCCCAATTTTAACAGCTCAACCGCAGTCCCCGATTGTTTCTGAAATGTCCAGACTTTTTCTTTGATCTCCTGCACGGAACAGTCAGAAAAAGATATGAAGTTTCCAATACGAGCTACTGTTTTATTATTACACAGAAAAAGGAAATATTTTTTTAAAATGTGGATTATTTGAATAAAATGGAGCCTATGGGAGATGGCCCTTCTGTAATTTGGAGCTTCCTGTATAATGGGTTTCCGGATAAAGGATCCCATACCTGTAGTTGGTGCCAGCTAAGATCTAATTAATCCTTATTGTAGGCAGCACAATCCTATTGGGTTTAATGAAGGTTACAGTTATTTTTAGTAGACTATGGGGCATATTTATCAAGGGTTGAATTTTGAATTTGGAAATTTGGAAATTTGAATTCAAAAAGACCAACCAAAATTAAGTTGAAGGGTTTTTTTGGCCGATTAGGTCCGTTTTCAATCAAATAGATCAGTTTTTGATCAAATAGGTCTGTATTCAACCAAATTCGAATCGTACGAATCAAAGTAATAGATAATTTTTTCGAATCAAAGTTTGTTTTTTTTTTGTTTTTTTATTAATTTTCACCAATTGACTCCAAATAGGTTCTAGGACGTCCCCCATAGGCTAAAACAGCAATTCGGCAGGTTTTAGATGGCGAAGTCTATTTTTTAAAGAGATAGTACATGATAAATTTCGATATTCAAATTTTAATAAAATTTTTATAAAAGTACACAAAAAATAGCTTGAAATTCTAATTTTTTTAATTCAAAAATTCACCTCGACCTTTGACAAATCTGCCCCTAAGGGTATAGTGATCCAAATTACAGAAAGACCCATTATCCATAAAAAAACCCAACCCCAAGCATTCTGGATAACAGGTCCCATGCCTGTACAATATGTTTTAGTAAAAAAAACTAAAATAAAATAAATACTATTTTTCAATCTGGCTCATTGGCTACAGAATTCTATTTATTAGAATAATAAAATATTGGAGAGGCAACGCTATAAAGAAATAAATGAGACAGGAGTAGTGATGGGCGAATTTATTCGCCAGGCGCGAATTCGCGGCGAATTTGCGCGTTTCGCCGCCAGCGAATAAATTCGCCAAACGCCCGCGAAAATTCGCGGAAAAAATTCGCCGGCGTCAAAAAACTTTTTTTCGAAAAAATGGACGCCGGCGCCAAAAACGGGCGCCGGCGTCGGAAAAACCGGCGCCGGCGTCAACAATGGGCGCTGGCATCAAAAACGAGATGCCGGCGCCGTTTCGCGAATTTTTCGCCGTTTCGCGAATTTCGCGCGAAATTCGCAAATTTTTCTGCGAAGCTAAACGGGGCAAATTCGCCCATCACTAGACAGGAGATATGGAAAAACGGATTCCCATATCATTCCCCAATAGCTCCGTTTAACACTGATTACCTTCACTAATTAGCATTATATAAAATAATCTTGCAGAAAATCGCTGATTATGGCGTAGACATCTCACTCTGTCCATCCGAGAGTTGGAAAACATAATGAGAAGAAAAACCAGTTCATTGATTGGGCCGCTTAAACAGATCATTATCAATACGAGATTTACGGGGTAATTGCTGATACTCATTATTAGATGAAGAAAGAATCGGCGGTGGGGTCGCATTTCTACTGGCAATTAAATAAATGAGGTGGAGTAAATTATACAGTGAGAATGCAGATCTGTTACTGTAGATGGAGTGTAGTTCTATATCGCTATAAATTGGGTAAGTGGCCTGACAGGGTTTGTAGTGAAAATACCGTATTGCGCAGCCATCGGCACAACATATTCCCACTTTCCACAACCTTATCCCGATCCGGCCCTGGATATTGGAACTTCTACTCAATTGTCTTTCTAGGCTTCAGTCAGTTGCAAATGCTGCTGCTAGTCTTACCCACACCATTCCAAGATTATTTGACCACGCCCATTTTTGTGGACACCCCCCCTAATTACCATGTCCATTTTACAAAATTTGGTCGGTTATGAAAGTTTGAACAAATTTCAGTGGTTTTTATGTGCTATTACAGTTGTGACCACGCCTTCTTTGTGACCACACCCCCTAATTACCATGTCCATTTTACAAAGTTTGGAAGGTTATAAAAGTTTGAACACATTTATGTTTTATCGCAGTTTTTATAATGAAGGTGATATTCAGTGCGTGTATGGTGGGAGACCATGGTGGGTCGGCACCCAAAATCCAGAACCGATTCCCAGCACCCTGGTCTCAGCTCCTGCTTCCGCCTGTAGCAGCCGCCTTTGACTTCGGGAGGAGCCCTCAGATACTCGGATGCCGCCAGGTCTTAAAACGAGAGGTGCAAGGCGAGGGGTTCTGGACAAGCAGAGGGGCACGACCAGATAGCAAAAGTCTTTGGGCAGAAGGTCCGCTGTACAAGGCGTGAGACAGATTCGTAGTCAGAACAGGCCGGGTCGGGGCAGGCAGAGTATAAGCGTAGTCAGGCAGGCAAAGGTCAAACCGGGTGATCAATCAGAAGGAATTAGCAGAAGAAGTAGTGGGTATTCAGGCAAGGGTCAGGATTCAGAAGTCAGAATAGTCAAAAAGCCAGGCAGGGTCAAATACAGGAATCAGATACAGAATCAGGAACAGGATCAGAACAAGCTCAAGCAGAAAACAAATCCTACCACGGGCAGTGTGTAAATAGAAGACTTAAAAATACTTAAAAATAAGACTTTTTAATTTTCACACCATTGCCATTATGCGCCTATAAATACAGGAGATGCGCTCCGCGATCGCCCTTACCGGCACAGAGCGGAAGGGGATACACACGGCGGTTGCCCCCGCCGAGGGGGCGGCAGGCGTCCGTGCTGTCCCCCCACTAGACCACCAGGGTGAGTTATTACAGAGACGAGTCGGCCGATATAGGCAAAAGACTAAAAGGGATACTGTCATGGGAAAAAAATTTTGCAAACAGATTTTTTTATATTTAATTTTGATATCTGACATAGGGCTAGACATATTGTCAGTTTCCCAGCTGCCCCCAGTCATGTGACTCTGATGAGCTTCAGTCACTCTTTACTGCTGTACTGCAAGTTGGAGTGATATCATCCCCCTCCCTTTCCCCCCAGCAGCCAAACAACAGAACAATGGGAAGGTAACCAGATAGCAGCTCCCTAACACAAGATAAAAGCTGCCTGGTAGATCTAAGAACAGCTCTCAATAGTAAAATCCAGGTCCCACTGAGAAACATTCAGTTACATTGAGTAGGAGAAACAACAGCCTGCCAGAAAGCAGTTCCATCCTAAAGTGCTGGCTCTTTCTGAAATCACATGATCAGGCAAAATGACCTGAGATGCACCTACACATCAATATTACAACTAAATACACTTGTTGGTTCAGGAATGACATTTTATATTGTACAGTGAATTATTTGCAGTGTAAACAGTGTCATTTAGAAATAAAAAATATATAAGGAAAATCATGACAGAATCCCTTTAAGAAAATTTTGATTGGGCGCCTTTGAAGGCACCCAAACATCGGACATTGTTAGTGCTGAATCATCAGATACAGGTAGAATCAGAGCCGGGCCAGGCCGGCCAGGCGCCCTAAGCAAACTGGCCAGCCACGGCGCCGGCTGGCAATGCGAATGCGAGAATAGACGTGCGCGCTTCGCAAATCATTATGCGTGTACGTGTGAATCAATGTGCGCAGAAGTACAAAATTAAAGAGTCAGTTGGAGAGAGGGGACTGGACATGGGGTAGACGACAGAGCTTTTGTGTCCTAGGCAGGTGCCTACTCTGCCTACCCCTAGTTCCGGCTCTGAGTAGAATTCTGTTGTTTCTCTCTGTATATCTGACCATTCAGCTCTACACGTGTGTATTGAATCGAACAATCCTTCTTGGAAACATCTTTTCCAGGAAAGGTCGTAATTGTTACCTCTATGGCCACCTTTACTCTAAAAACCAGGCAGACAGGAAGATGATTAAAAGAATGTCTAAATAGAAAGATAAATAATAAATAACATTAATGCCATTAAAGAAATAGGCCTCAGGATTCATTTGTTATGCAACTTACGCCACCAGTTCACAATTAGCATTTATCTGCTAAGATTTCATTTTAAGGTGACCTGCCCCTTTAAATATTTTATTCCTGGGAATTTGAAGGTGCATGCAGTTAAATTTATGTTCCCCTTTAATGCGCATTTGCTACGGCAGAGCTTTTAACTCACTGCTGGGGAAGCTTTTTTTCCGTCCAAATGACTGAACACAGACTGAAGCCACAATTTACATTTTGAGGATCTTCCGAACAGTCGTTGCCAGGTAACCTGCCTCCATAGGGTACAGAGCCTCCCACCCTGTGATCTGTTAACACTGCGGAACACGGAGCATCTTTCTATAAATACCCCGGTGTGAGGGATGGACTGGACTCCGTACCTTGTGTTTAAAATATTGATATGTAGTAGGTTAGCGGAGTGGTTTGTGGGCATTCCATGGGCTCGGCGTTGGCACCGTCTGCGCAGAATAATGATCCATTATGACTGCAGTGCTATTGCAGCACGTTACAGCGAGCGGAGATACCGTCATTGATATTCTGCAGTTTGCTAAGCAACGCTGATATTTTCCTTTCCACCAACCCACCCCAACACGTCAGCTAAGCATTTTTCTACGGCCCAAAGCTGCTCGTTCCTAAATAAAACACAGCTCGTAAGCTTTTGTGGTCGAACAATAAAATCCAGAAATTTCATTAAAATGCCGGTCGTAAAAAAAAAAATAAAAACTATAATATTGCAATGGTATGCGGCAGTTATGTAAAGTCTTATATAGATATTGTCTTATGTAACGCTGCTAATTACATACAGGGCACAGATTGCACATATTTTATTATTTCCAGAGGCAGTTGGGTCTTAAATATTTATTATGGCACACTGCTGTTTCTTTTAGTTCCCTATTGTGCCATGTTTGCTTTATTTCATTTTAAAGAGGGACAATACATCAGTTGTAGTTTTATTTTAAATTAAAAATATTCTTAACGAATAATTATTGCTCTTTTTGTTTCTTTTCCAGCTTAGGTTTCATTACGACTGTCCTGTAGAGTCACAATATAATTCTCTGAGACGGGGCCTGGTGAACCAGGTTTGTGGCCTTATTTAATTAGAGGCATCGTCAGTCATATCTAGATTGCTTCATACCAGGGACAGCACCCTAGTTTTTATCAGGGACTGTATACAAAATACCATGAGATTATGTTAAAGGAGAAGGAAAGGCTAAAATTAAGTACGTTTTATCAGAAAGGTCTATATAAATACACCAGTAAACCCTCAAAGTAATGCTGCTCTGAGTCCTCTGTCAAAAGAAACATCACATTTCTTTCCTTCTATTGTGTACTCATGGGCTTCTGTATCAGACTTCCTGTTTTCATCTTAAACCTCCAGGGCTAGGGCTTGAGCATGCTCAGTTTGCTCATCTGCTGTAATCTGAGACCAGAGCTATGAATGAGCAGGGAGAGACTCAGGCAGGAAGTGATGTCACACTAAGCTAATATTGCAGCTGCTATCCTAAACAAACAGAGAGAGCTTCTAGAGCTGTGGAATGGTAAAGCATTCTACAAAATAAATAGTGTTATAGCTTGCAATATTGTCGCTAATCTATTGGCAATAAACTGCTTCAGTAGCTTTCCTTCTCCTGTACCAAGTATAATTCTGCAGGGACAGTCCCTTACATTTCCTGAAATTCTGTAGAGAGCAGCACCCTAAAACTATCCAAGCATAATAATCCCCTTGTACCAAGCACAATTGAGCAGGAACAGCTGTGCAAAAAGGACCTGTGAAAAGTATGTATGCATGAGTATCCATCTATATTAAGAACAAAGCAGCAGGACCAGCCCTTCATATTGTTTTTTGACCCACACAGAGAACTACAACTGTATGGTGACTCCCCTATATTAAGCACAATGCAAGTGGAAGAAGTCCTTGACTTGACTAGGTGTTACCCAGTAGGAAGTACTCTTCAGCATGGAATTGGTAGTTTTTGGAGTATAGTGGTCCTTAAAGTGTATAGGCCTTGTTTTGGCCTATTGGGGAAATACTAATACTTTAAACCAGTAGTTCCCAAACTGTGGGCCTGGAGTTCAGCCTAAAGACCAGTTAGGGAGAATGGCCATTTGCTGTCATAGATACACCTGAACACCCAAATTGAAGGTCAGTTAGGCTGGGATTTGGAGCCAGTGGGTATTTGTGGTCCTAGATATTTTTGGAACTATGACTGATACTGTACTCATTTCATGAGCTAAGGAGGGTGTAAGATGCACCGGGAGATTGCTTAACTCCCAGTGCATCTCTCGGTGCTCAAGCGCACTTCCTGGTTGTCGCTGCCGTCATGACGCTCAACGCGAATAGGATTCAAACTTTGGCGTCAAATCTTCTTTAAAGTCCAAGTCTCCATTTTCAAAGTGCCCAAGCTAGGTTCCAGTTTACTGTTCCAGCCACAGCGTTTATTCTGTGATTGTTTTCCTGGTTTTGACTCCTGCTTGACTTCTGACTTCGATACCTGCCACCTGCTTTGAACTTTTTGCCTGATTCACTACCACGTCTCTTCTAAATCCTTGCCGGTACCTCGCTTACGGACTTGTTGTTTTGTTACACACTTTCCCTTGTGTTTTCCGCAGCAGAAAGCCCGGGGCCCCAAAAGGGTGTCGTGAACACCGGAATTCGCAGGGATCCACTGTGCATTCAGAGTTTACCCATCCCTACGCAAGGTTCCCGATAACGTCATTGTTATAGTTGGGGCCTAACCAAAGACTGGAACTTCAAAAGGGGAACTGGCCAAAAGTTTGACATTTAAGTGGGTTCAACCATAGCTTTAAATGTGAACTAAAGCTTAACTAAAGAAATAGGCTAGAAATGTTGTACATTATGTTTTGAGCTCCTATACCAGGCCAACCACAGCCCTTTAGCAGTAAAGATCTGTGTCTCCAAAGATGCCCCAGTAGCTCCCCATCTTCTTTTATGCTGATTCACTGCACATGCTCTGTGCTGCTGTCACTTACTGAGCTTAGGGACCCACTCACAATATACAGTACACATAGGGGCCGATTCACTAACTTCGAGTGAAGGATTCGAAGGTAAAAAACTTTGAATTTCGAAGTTTTTTTTTGGGCTACTTCGACCATCGAATGGGCTACTTCGACCTTCGACTACGACTTCGAATCAAAGGATTCGAAGTAAAAATCGTTTGACTATTCGACCATTCGATAGTCGAAGTACTGTCTCTTTAAAAAAAACTTCGACCCCCTAGTTCGCCATCTAAAAGCTACCGAAGTCAATGTTAGCCTATGGGGAAGGTCCCCATAGGCTTGGCTAACTTTTTTTGATCGAAGGATATTCCTTCGATCGTTGGATTAAAATCCTTCGAATCGTTCGATTCAAAGGATTTTATCGTTCGATCGAAGGAATTGTCCTTCGATCGTTCGATCAAACTATCTGCGCTAAATCCTTCGACTTCGATATTCGAAGTCAAAGGATTTTAATTCCTAGTCGAATATCGAGGGTTAATTAACCCTCAATATTCGACCCTTAATGAATCGGCTCCTTAGAATAGAAATGTCACAATATAAGGCTGATTAGTAATTAATACAGATAATTAATACATGGCAGCACAGAAACCAGTGCAATTAGCATCAGAATTTAATAATCAGCAAACCTGTAGCATCAGCTTATATTACAGCCAGGGAAGCTCATTTTCTGCTGGATAATTAGTGACGAGCCCTAAGCTTAGCTTCTCAACAGCCAATCAGAGCCCACTGAGCATGTGAGTGTCACAGACACTTTCCAAGATGGTGACCCCCTGTGACAAGTTTGAAGTCCTGGATCATTGCTGCTATTGACAAGCTCAAACTTTAGTCTGGTGCAATAAATTCACTATATCAAATATGGCATTTTTGGCCATATTCATTTTCAGGGTTTAGTTCTCCTTTAAAGACAAGAACCATTAAAGCCAACTTGACACCCTAAAAGTTGTCATAACGGATTCAGGATTCACTTCATAGTCGTCAATAGGCGTCAGTAGAGCAAATGCACCAAGTAACCCACCAACCCCCCTTCACCAACCCTATTGTTTTCCTTGTTGGAATGTGTAGAAAATTGCCTGATAAGCGCATTTACTGTAAATGCTCAAACAAATTAAGTACTAAATACAGTCCAATACATTTCAAGCTCATGCAGATAAAAAAATCCTGCATGATGGGAGTAACATGGTAAATACTGTATAAATAGAGCTTGACTATTTCTCCCCCATAAACATAAATGCTTCTTCTATTTATGTGTACATCATAAATCACAAGAAAAGGCCGAGGGTTTTATGTAGAAGTAGCTCTCACAGTTTCAGCATGAAAATAAATATATTGTAAAATGATTGTTCCGCCGCAAGGCAATTTCTTCTGAAGTCTGAAAAAATTGTTCTGCCTGAAGAATTTTATTTGGAGTGTCAAGGGCATTATGACATGGTAACATATGGCAAGTCATGTAGAGACGACTTCATCTGGTATCAGCCTCAGAATATACATGGTATAGACCAGAAATAGAGTTTATGGGAGACATTGCGTAATGCAGATAACAGGTTTCCGAATAATGAATCCCCATACCTTTACCTAAATACCCACCCTTATCCAAGGCTAATTTAGGGAGCATTGATGACATACTGCCTGCCCCATGGCAAGTGAGAAGAACAGGGTTTGCTGATGTTCCACTCCTTCTTAATCATGGGAAAGGTACAGGGTGTAGACACATCTTCAGCAGAAATGCTTTCTATATTACTTACTTACTTAATCCTGTGTCTCCCACTGGAGCAAAGGGCCTCAACAAATGTGTGCCACCGGTTTCTGTCCTGGGCGATTTATTCTATCTCAGTCCACGATGTCCCTGCTTTCTTTATTTCCTCTTCCACACTTTGTCTCCAAGTTGTCTTTGGTCTTCCTCTTTTCCTGCTGCCTTGAGGATTCCACTTTAAGGCCTCCTTCTCAATTGATTTATCCTTGCGAAGGGTATGGCCAATTCATCTCCACTTTCTCCGTTTGATCTGTAAGTCCACTTGTTGTTCTCGGGTTCTCTCCCACAGCTCTTTATTTGAAGTTATATTCGGCCACCAGATGTTTAATATTCTTCGGAGGCAGCTGTTTATAAAAGTTTGGAGGCTTTTTGTTATCTCCACTGTCACCTTCCATGTCTCACATCCATGCAGGAGGACAGTCTTCACGTTACTCTGGAATATTCTCAGTTTAGATTTCATGGAAATATCTTTGGATCTCCAAATTTGATGCACTTGTACAAAGGCTGCATTTGCCTTCTTAATTCGGCTTTTGGTATCAGCACTGGCACCACCATCCATTGTCATCAGGCTGCCCAGATACTGGAACTCCGTCACAGTTTCTATGTGTTTCTCATGGACCTGGAACTTCTGGTTGGGGTCTACCTTGCTGTTTAATCGCATCTCTTTGGTTTTCTTGCAGTTTATTTTCAGTCCCACCTTCCTGCTCTCTTCTAGTAGATGAGCTAACATTACTTCCATATGTTGGTAATTTTGGGAGAGTAAGCAGATATCGTCTGCGAAGTCAAGATCTTCTATGTATTGTGTCAGCCCCCATTGTAGTCCAGTTCTATTTCCGAGGCATGACTTCCTCACGACTAAGTCCATTACTATCAAGAAGATAGTGGGGGAAAGGGTACATCCCTGTTTCTTTCTATATAAGCACTAATAAATTCGTCATGTGCGAAATCCGGCAAATTTCTGCATTTCACCACGGCGAATAAATTTGAAAATCTGTGGCGAATATTCGCCTGCATCAAAAATTTTTGAACATGCGACAAGTCGCTCGTGTGAAAAAACGTTGCGCATCAACATTATTTGGACGCCCATTGACTTTAACGCCAGCATCAAAATTCGAGTTTGTGAATTTTTCAGTGTTTCACAAATTTCACAGGAAATTCTCAAACTTTTCGGGGAAGCGAAACTAGAGAAATTCGCCCCTCACTAAGCACTAAGGGTGAGCCCTTGCACCCTTATTATAACCTACAGAGCTTATATGTTATTCGTTATGCAAATGTAAGCCCTATTACCCAGAGTCGGACTGGACAATTGTGGGCCCACAGGGTTCCAAACTTCGGGGGCCCCCAAGCACATGCGAGAACCTACATTGTTGTTTTGGTGGCCGGCAAATCAGGATAGTGGGTCTAGGCCTGCTATTATCTTATTTAAGCTTGAATAGCTGCCCCCAACACTCATTATTTTGTTAGCCCTCAAAATTCAGCTACATCTAAAATTAAATGAAATATTGGGATGTCTTGGTGATATTGGGACTCTGCTATTGGTGCCAATGTGTATTTAAGTTTTCATTTAGGACAGTTCTCAACAGTAGACAACTGCTCTCCAACCCCTTGGATGTTGCTCCCAGTGGCCTCAAATCAGGAGCTTATTTTTGAATTCCAGGCTTGGAGGCAAGTTTTGGTTGTATAAAACACAGATGTACTCCTGTAGGCTGCCAGTCCACATAGGGACGACAAATGGCCAATCACTGCACTTTTTTGGCATCTCCAGGACTTTTTTCATGCCTGTGTTCCTACTCAACTCTTTTTACATTTGAATGTGGCTCAGGGATAAAAAAAGGTTGGGGATCCCTGATTTAGGAGATAACCTAGGACAAACTTGTACAGGTGCCTTGAGCTAAGGTAAAGGGGATATAAATAATGCATTTGAGTGAGGTTCTTGGTATGCTTGATAAAGGGGGTCACCCAAAAACGTTGCAGGCTGCAATTCACTAAATACATTAGCAAGGTTTAACCTGCTAGCAGTACCTGTGTGCCTGTGAATTCTTTTGGATCCATTGGAAGGGGGGACGCCGATTCCTCCATTGCTGTGCACCAGGGTGTGCGAGTGCAACCTGATTTCTCCCCTTTGAGCGAGGTTCTGCCATAATGATTACACACTGTAGTACAAGAATCCATTGAGTCCCCTTATGAAATAACCTACCGTGGTCTTTTTTGTTAGTGACAGAACATCTTCATAGATGCACAAGTTCAGAATGATCTTCAGAACGTTAGTTGTTCATGTTCGTCTGTACAGATTATTTCATCCATAACCCGTCTCCCATTTCCCCCATAAAACTACCAACTTAAAAAAAAGTTGAACAATAAATAAAAAATGACTTAGAAACGGTGGAAATCACTAACTGGTGCAAAGTAAGTAAGCAGTTCTCATCCAGAAGTCTCAACCCAATGTCTCACTGCTCAGTTCTACTTTGAGAATTGAAGGAGAGTAACTGTTCAGTATTTCCTAACACTCAATCAAATACAGTACTTATTAATACTTACTTATTATTTTTTTTTTTTTTTCAAATACGTATTTTAACTGAATATATAAAATAAATATGTAGCCAGTGGCGTAACTACAATGCGTCGTGCTCCCCTGCAAAAAAATCTTCAGAAGGGCCCGGCGCACTCCAATCCCCATCCTCCCACCTACTTCCACGCCTCTGCCACACCCATATCCCACCTCCAGTCCACCCACTCCCCGCCCACTCCCTGTCCGACTTGCATCCTAGGTAAAGGAGCGGCTGGGAGGAGGGGGGGTTATTAGCTATAGAGAAGCAGTTCCCACAGACTGGCCCCCCCTGTTCCACGGGCCCCCCTGGGACTGCGAGATCTACTTGCTCTGTAGTTACACCACTTTTGCACAGTTGCACACACACACACACTGTCAGGTATGTGATCGGCGCACCAGAGGGATCCGGAGTGGGGCCCTATGCAGCAGCCCCGGTGGGTTTAGGGCCCCCCAGTCCGACCCTGAACTAAGATATAATGAATTTTTATTGGAAGCAAAGCCATCCTATTGGTTTTAATTGCTACATGACTTTCTAGTAGACGTAAGGTAAAAAGATCCAAATTACAGAAAGATCTGTTATCCAGAAAACCCCAGGTCCCAATCATTCTTGATAGCAGGGCCTGTACAATGCAGCCCTGGACCTTCCCACAGTGACTGCAGAGGAGTCTGGTCCCCTCTCCAACTACCTCGGCATCACCGCTAGATTTAGCTGCAAGTATCCAGCAGCAGACTGAGGTTTTTGTTTTTGTTTGAGAGTGGCCACATTTTTATGATTATGAAAAAAGTGCAGCAACCTGCAGCAGAGACCATTTAAGATTAAAGACAGATGCAAAGGGCAAAAAAATATCAGATTGCCTCCCTTTTTTTTTCCTCTTCATACTCTACCTTCCACTTCTTAAATGACCACTAATCTTTTTAATTCTTCACCAGTGACATAAACAGACAAGGATGGACTGCAACTGAAGGGCCCTCTTCCCAGCACCCATTGTCCAACCTTGACCTCCACCCATGCTGCTTACCTCCTCCAACATTTGCCTCTACTGGGTCAGGGCAGGGGAAAGGCTACGTACAGGGCGGTGGAGTCAGCTGGGTCCAGGGGGTCCTTGAGGTATAGGGACCCCATGAGGCCCAAATAATGGACAATTTCAACATATATTGGTAAAATAGGGCAATCTCTGATATGTTGGGGCCATAAAATTAATTTGCTGTGGGCCCAGTAATATCTAGTTACTCCACTGGCTGGGTCACCGGGGTCCATCTTTATTTCTCTGGTATCCTTGTGGCCCAGTCTAATGCTGTAATCAGGGGTCTTGTTTATCCATGGCTCTCTACAGAAGTACAGAATGATAAGATTCTGCACATGACATTTGGACCCATACAAACTTTACATTTAAAATAAAATATTTCCACTTAATGGTGTTTCCGATCCAGTAAGAACAATGTACACTGCACACTTAGTGTTTTCTGAATGACGTGGAAGTGCCATATATAGAACAAATAGTACAAATGTGTTCCACGCTCACAGTAGCTGCTCTTGTATTTGTGCCCCTAAAGAAGAAAGTGTTAAGTCACATTGCGAAATTACTAGAAACGTTTACTGTTAATGGTAATTCAGGCGCCCCAGACCCCCCTTACAGGAAACGCACATACATCTCAGGTCAAATCATACTCACACATTTGCTGCAGCTGTATAATGTAATGTATAGGATCTAATGGCATTGCCCTCTCTGTTATTAGGAAAGCGATGCAGCATATTTAATAGACTTTTAATGGTTATCGGATGCGTTAGTATCAGCAGTTATTTCTTTCAGTGCAGTTGAAGATGCGTGGGGAACAATTCTTCAGGCTTAAAGGGATACTGTCATGGGAAAAAATTTTTTTTTCAAAATAAATCAGTTAATAGTGCTGTTCCAGCAGAATTCTGCACTGAAATCCATTTCTCAAAAGAGCAAACAGATTTTTATATATTCAATTTTGAAATCTGACATGGGTCTAGACATATTGTCAATTTCCCAGCTGCCCCAAGTCATGTGACTTGTGCTCTGATAAACTTCAGTCACTCTTTACTGCTGTACTGCAAGTTAGAGTGATATCACCCCCCCCCCCCCGTAGCCTAACAAAAGAACAATGGGAAGGTGGCGAGATAACAGCTCCCTAACACAAGATAACAGCTGCCTGGTAGAACAACACTCAATAGTAAAAACCCATGTCCCACTGAGACACATTCAGTTACATTGAGAAGGAAAAACAGCAGCCTGCCAGAAAGCAGTTCCATCCTAAAGTGCAGGCACAAGTCACATGACTGGGGGCAGCTGGGAAATTGACAAAATGTCTAGCCCCATGTCAGATTTCAAAATTGAATATAAAAAAGTCTGTTGAGAAATGGATTTCAGTGCAGAATTCTGCTGGAGTAGCACTATTAACTGATGCGTTTTGAAAAAAACATGTTTTCTGATGACAGGATCCCTTTAACTCTAAGGGGCAGATTCACTAACTGACGAAAGTCACCAGCGACCGCTTCGCAGCCATCGCTACTAGGGCTGGCCGAATTTTTTCGCCTCGTTTTGCCGAAAAAATGACGCCCATAGACTTGAATGGAGACGTGCGTCAAAAAAAAAAAAGACGCGTGACAAAATAATTTCGCTGCCCGACAAATTTTTTTTGACGCCCATAGACTTTAATGGCCGTCTGCGACATTTCGCCGACGAAACGGTCAAATTCGCCCATCCCTGATCGCTACAGTTCGCCAGGTGAAAATTCGCTCAGACAACAGTAATTCACTAAAATGCAGAGTTTCGTCATGGGCGCCAAATGCTGGTGACTTTTCGCTAGCGTTACTTAGGCAATGCGAACAAATTTTGCTTTGCGCGAATTTAATATAGCTTATGCAAACCCGGAAACTGTGTAGCGACCACTTCTGACAGTGGAAGACCGTTTGCGAATGTTATAGTTAGTGCCAATGCGCAGTCAATGTAGTAAAACTTCTTACTGAAAAAGTCATTGGGGCTCATTTATAAACTTCGTATAAGTCAGATTGGTTCGCACAGTGAATATATTTTCCCTGCGCACGGTTAGATTCATAAAGCTGAATAAGAGTGGACAAACAGAATTGCAATTTTTTTTTCACAATGCGAATGTCTATAACAGCTTTTTAAATATGTCAAAAATCGTAAATTTGCGAACATTTATTCTGCGTTTGAATTATGCCACAACTTTGGTGGCGGAGAAAATATTCTCAAAACAGTTTTGCAATTTGAGAATTTAAGTTAATGTCAACGCTATTTTCACGCACCGTGAGCGAACTCACGCAAACCTCCTGCTCGTTTGGGAAGATTTATTCACAATGCGAATTCGAAAAAAACGGAAAGACGGGCAGAGCAGTGCAATATATTAGCGTTCAGGAAAAAACACGGGCAATACAACCATTTGCAATACTAATATGCGATGTGCGAACTTTATAAATGACCCCCATTGTGGCTGCTCCAAAAGATTACGCAATAAAAATTCGCAATGCAATAAGGAACATTACATTGCGAGATGTGGATTTTTATTCTTATTGGTGCGAAATGTTTATCTCTTTGCGACTTTAATTACATTCCCCTCTTTGTGTTTTTTTTTTATTTTGGGAATGTGTTTGCCTATTAATAAGGTAGACATGTCCTTTGTCACGGGTTGGCGTAAAACTGTGCCGAGACGCTTCACCATCTCGTCCCAGAATGGTTGTATTATTGGACATGACCAGAAGATGTGAGAAAGCAAAGCTACTTCCCCGCATCCCCTCCAGCAGTCTGGTGAATGATCTGGAAATAGTCTATTCAGTTTTTAGGGGGGGGTATGATACCAGAACATCTATATGTTCCTTCTGTTTGACGCATGTCACTAGACCTTTGGAATTGAGCAGGTCCCACTTGTCATCTGTTAGAGGTTAAGGCAATATATTGTTGCATTTCAGCAGATATGAATGATATACTAGGGCAGTGATCCCCAACCAGTAGCTCGTGAGTAACATGTTATTCACCAACCCCTTGGATGTTGCTCCCAGTGGCTTCAAAGCAGATGCTTATTTTTCAATTCCAGGCTTGAAGGAAACTTTTGGTTGCATAAAAAACAGTTGCATTGCCCAATAGAGCTTTCTGTAGGCTTATAGACCACATAGGGGCTACCAAATAGCCAATTACAGCCCTTTGTTGGCATCCTCAGGAACTATTTTCATTCTTCTGTTGCTCCCCAACACTTTTTACATTTGAATGTGGCTAACGGGTGAAAAAGGTTGGGGATCCCTGTACTAGGGTCTCTTGTAGAATATTATATATCCTGGATATTAGTCCCTTATGTCAGAGGCCTTCTCTGGCTTTCTTTTCAAATGAGGTTGGTGTGTTAGTCAATGTTTTATCTCTATATGGGGCAACAAAATGTGGGATTTGCACAGTGCCGGATTTAACTTGCCTTTGTGCCCACAATGCCACTGGAATACAAAATGCTGAATTGTGGGGAGAAAAAACAGGGCAATTGCACTTGAAATTTCTTAATGTTCACTACACATATGTGATCCCTATTGACTTGAAGCTAGAATGATCTGGAATGTTCTAAAAGCTGAGATGATGTTGTGTTTATATTAACCCCCACTGTGGTTCATAGAAAGCTGGCCCACCTCAAGGTGGGCATATAGGGAGAGATCCGCTCGTTTGGCGACATCACCAAACGAGCGGATCTCTCCCCTATATGCCCACCTTGAGGTGGGCAATATCGAGCTGATCCGATCGTGGGCCCAACGATCAGATCCTAACGAATGGGAACGGACGGTCGGATCGCGGGACCGTATCAACGAACAGATGCGGCCGTGATCCGACGGGATTTTTAGTCCCATCCAATTGAGATCTGCCGACTTCCGGCCAGATCTCGATGGGGGAAGCCCCTCGGGGGGCCCCATACACGGGCCAATAATCGGCCTGTGTATGGCCACCTTAAGGCAAAAACATGGATGTACTGTATTGTGTTTTCCTATAACGCTGAAGCTCAAATACCTATACTATGCGTTTCTATCACCTTGGACAAAACAAAATACTGTTTTGATAGAAATTTGTTACCCTTTATGTCAGCCTGCAAAGAGATTATATTGACCTTTTGTGACATTTGAAAGCATCAGCGGTATCTGGACTGTATATTGATTTCAGATTGGCTTTAAAAATGGAAACATGAGTCTGTACCTTAAGTAAATGCATAACGTAAGCTCCATCCGGAGGGGGTAAGGTAGAAATAATACAACGTGTCTCACATCGCTAGGAAACCAAATTATAAGGACTAAGCGGTAGGTTATGACCATGTGGTTACCATGGTTCATGTAATGACACAGAAAGGACGAATGGATCTATACTTATAGCTTATGGATAAAAATATATTCACATAGATTTTATTATTGATTTACAGTTACAAGTTAAAAATACAATAAGAACTTCGTTATGACGTAGAGTTTCTTCTCGCATGTGTCTTGCTTCTCTCTCTACAGCATTTGCCACTTGAATCCATTAACCTTAATTAGGGATGCACAAAATCCAGGATTCAGTTCGGGATTCGGACAAGATTTGGCCTTTTTCAGCAGGATTCGGCCGAATCCTTCTGCCCAGCCGAACCGAATCCTAATTTGCATATGCAAATTAGGGTTTGGATTCGGTTCAGTATTCGACTGAATCTTTCGCAAAGGATTCGGGGGTTCGGCCGAATCCAAAAAAGTGGATTCGGTGCATCCCTAACCTTAATGTTATTTTGGTGCTTTATCATATCTCCCAGCTGTCCCATTTTACACGGGACAGTCCCGATTTTGACAGCTCAACTCACAGACCCGGCTTCGTTTTTGAAATGTCCCGACTTTCTCTTTGATCTCCTGCACTGAAAAAGATACAAAGTTTCTAACTTAATTGGCTTTTGGCTAGGGATGCACCAAATCCACTATTTGGGATTCGGCTGAATCCCCGAATCCTTGGTGAAAGATTTAGCCGAATACCGAACTGAATCCGAATCCAAATTTGCATGTGCAAATTAGGGGCAGGAAAGGAAAAATTGGAAAAAACCCTTCTTTTGTGATGAAAAGTCACATGATGTCCCTACCTGCTCCTAATACATATGCAAATTAGGATTTGGATTCGGCCAGGCACAAGGATTCAGCCAAATCCGAATTCTGCTGAACAAGACCGAATCCCGAACCAAATCCTGGATTCGGTGCATCCATACTTCATACTTCATCCAACACTTTAAGATAAGGTAGTCTCTTGGGGAAACTGTGATTTGCAGCTTAAAGGGCAATTCACTGTAATAACACATTAAAACCACAGAAATGTGTTCAAACTTTCATAACCTGCCAAATTTTGTAAAATGGACATGGTAATTAGGTGGGCGTGGCCCCAAACAGGCGTGGTCAAAAATGTTTGCCGCGCTGCAAATTTTTTTGTCCCTCTTTCTATTTGCAAAATGTTGGGAGGTCTGCTTTATGGCTCTGGTTGGCTGTAGGTTGATACAGAAATACAGAAATGTAAATATTCTAATGCTCTCATTGGCTAAAGGGTTGTTCCAAAGATGGACCAGTTCTGTTATATGGTCATTTCCAGTCAAACTGGTCGTTGGCCCATTTGTAGGCCCCCCCCCCAACAAAGAACTTGGTCATTCAAATCAAGGCTGGCTTAAAGGAATTGTTCAGTGTAAAAATAAAAACTTGGTAAATAGACTGTGCAAAATAAAAAAAATGTATCTATTATAGTTAGTTAGCCAAAAATGTTATGTATAAAGGCTGGAGTGACTGATTGTGTAACATAATAGCCAGAACACTACTTCCTGCTTTTCAGCTCTCTAACTCTGAGTTAGTCAGTGACTAGGGATGTAGCGAACTGTTCTGCGGCGAACTTGTTCGCGCGAACATCGGCTGTTCGCGTCCGCCGCAAGTTCGCGAACGTCGCGCGACGTTCGCCAATAGGCGTTCGCGTCAAAATCGTTCGACCATTCGACCATTCGATCGCTAAAATCGAACGATTTTCGTTCGATTCGAAAGAAAATCGTTTGATCGAACGATTAAAAATCCTACGATCGTTCGAATCGAACGATTTTCGGATGTTCGAAGTTCGCGAACAGTTCGCGAACTGTTCGCATTTTTTTCCGGTGTTCGCGAACTGCGTTCGCGAACACATACTCGGCGGTTCGCTACATCCCTATCAGTGACTATAAGGGGGGCCACATGGGACATAACTGTTGCTTTTGAATCTGAGCTGAATTTTGAGGATCAATTGCAAAGTCACTGAACAGTTATGTCCCACTGGCCCTCCATTTAGTCACTGACTCCCGAAAAGACTTAATAAAATCGTAAAAATATTCAAATCATACAGATTTTCGGCAGGTTTAAAGTATAGTCGATAGGGGTAGTACATTATAAATTTCGAAATTCGATTTTTTTTTAAAAAACTCGAATTAAATTCTAACTATACCCTAATCAAATTACATTAAAATAAACTCAAACATTAGAATTCAAAAATTAGAATTTTCACTTCAACCCTTGATAAATCTGCCCCTAAAAGTCTGACTAGAAAAAATTGGCCTTTAATAAATAAACCCCTTAGTAAATATACTACATATAGTTTTATGTTACTATCTCGTCACCTAGTCCTTCAGGTGGTCCTACTGTTCCCATTTTGATCTTCTGCCTTCATCTAGTTCTGCTGCTCTCACCTTACTCCAATACCCCACAGTGTCCTTTAGGTAGTCCTACTGTCCATATCTTGAACTACTATTCCCAGACAATGGCCATGTGAGGGGTTCACACACAGTGAGTAACCACAGGTGTACCCTGCCCAGACAGAGGTGATGGTGAATGGTAGCTGCAGGGAGCATAGTCAATCAAGTATTAACATGACAGTTTCTTCCATAACTGAATCACCTTTAGTGAATACTGACTTACTTTCAGTAACTGGTCCTACTGCTGCCTTTTTGTTGTATTGTCACAATTTTGTCCTACTTATGTCACCTTTCCTTTAGGTGGTCCTACTGTTCCCATCTTGATCTTCTGCCTTTGTTTAATTCTACTACTGCCACCTTGTTCTACTGCCCCCATCTTGTCCTACTACTGCCACCTTGTTCTACTGCCCCCATCTTGTCCTACTACTGCCATCTTGTTCTACTGCCCCCCATCTTGTCCTACTACTGCCATCTTGTTCTACTGCCCCCCATCTTGTCCTACTACTGCCATCTTGTTCTACTGCCCCCCATCTTGTCCTACTACTGCCACCTTGTTCTACTGCCCCCATCTTGTCCTACTACTGCCACCTTGTTCTACTGCCCTCATCTTGTCGTACTACTGTCACCTTGTTCTACTGCCCCTGTCTTGTTCTACTACTGCCACCTTGTTCTACTGCCCCCATCTTGTCCTACTACTGCCACCTTGTTCTACTGCCCCCATCTTGTCGTACTACTGCCACCTTGTTCTACTGCCCCATCTTGTCCTACTACTGCCATCTTGTTCTACTGCCCCCCATCTTGTCCTACTACTGCCATCTTGTTCTACTGCCCCCCATCTTGTCCTACTACTGCCATCTTGTTCTACTGCCCCCCATCTTGTCCTACTACTGCCACCTTGTTCTACTGCCCCCATCTTGTCCTACTACTGCCACCTTGTTCTACTGCCCCCATCTTGTCGTACTACTGCCACCTTGTTCTACTGCCCCATCTTGTCCTACTACTGCCACCTTGTTCTACTGCCCCCCATCTTGTCCTACCACTGCCACCTTGTTCTGTTACTCTCATCTTGCTCTATTGTACCTGTTATCCCCCATTCTTCCTAACAAAATCTTCTGCTGCGGGCACATACACTATGTGGGGGGGGGGAGTAATAGCAAGTATTACTTAAAATGGTATTTTTGCACCTACTCAGGAGTTCCAATAAATATTTTGTCTCAAAAAACCCTTTGTGATTATGAGATTTTATTACATACACTCCGAACAACAGCCATTTGCGAAACTTTGCGGGGAAGTCGTTGACGTCTGTAATTGGCCAAAAAGGTAACATTTGCAAAGGTGTGTGTGAAAGTTTTTTGGGCTAATGACACATATTACATTCCCCCCCTCTATAGACAGCTCTTATGGCAGGTCTTACAGTTCCCCTTAGCACAGAATACGCGTGTTCGGCTTGTAAAATGTATTTGAATCACACAAGTAATTCATATTCAGCAGAGCAAAAGAAAACTGCTCAGCAAAACAGGATCTCTGATGTACAGTAATTAAATCAAAGCACTTACTTAAATGATGGTTTAACCTTACAAGATTCACATGTGTGTTAAATGCAATAAAAGTGATATATTTTATGTAAATGACTTTAATTCAATTGATGTAAAAGCACCTTATACATAACATTTAGAATTAATGAGCCCTAGGGAGCTGCTGTATTTGCTGAATAAATGTTTATTCTAAGTAATGGATCAAAATGATACACAGGAGAAGAGTTTTCTCTGTACAACTCAGTGTATATTACTAGACATATTGGAGCAGGATAGTATGGGCCCAATAATATGGCTTATTGTTTATTATAGCCCAGTAACTTTCTTATTATAGTTACGTTGCCATTCTCTATAGTGACATTAGATATAGATTCTGGAGCAGTGATATTTGTTACTGAATATGGGCTCACTGACCTATGCTACTGATCAGCGTCAGACTGGGGTCCGCACTTATAGTGATGGGCGAATGTCTCCTGTTTCACCGAAAAAATCGTGAATTTCCAGCAAAATTCCCGAAACTGCGAAAAATGTGCAAAACTCAAAAATAAACTTCATTGTTAAAGTCAATGGTTAAAGCGTTGACGTGCTGCGGTTTTGACGCAAGCATCTTTTCGTACGTGCGTCCAAATTTTTTTGACGCCAGTGAACTTTTGCGGGAGTTTCGCAAATTTATTTGCCAGTGGCAAAAAACGGAAATTCGATTATGATCATTACTGGCCAGTGACATTCTCTACTAATTTTGGGCCAGTGGCGCACTCTACTAATTATGGGACAGTGAAATGGAGGCTCATTTTTTGAAGGTCGAATTTTAGCGGTTTTAAAGCTTTTGTGAAACCACGACTAAACTCACAAACTCTAAAACCGCGATTTTTGATTACATTTATTAAAAGTTCAGATTATGAAAAATACGAATGAAAAAAAAATATGAATACCTCGAAAACCTCGAAAAATGCAAGTTTTCAGGACAATTCCTAGCAAAGAAAATCTGAAAAAAATTCTAAGGAGCAGATTTATTAAGGTTTGAATGGTAAATTTGAATTTTCAAATTTTTCTTGGCGTCAAAACTCACAAATTCGAATTTAAAAGCACGACCTCGAATGTAAATTTGAATGTGAGATTTATCACACCTCAACCATGGAATCAGTTCTAATTCGAATATTCACTACCTAAAACCTGTCAAGTTAATTTACAAGTCAATGGCAGGACATTGAATGAGGTCCATTGAACCATTTGAATATGTTTTTTTCGGAGGAAAAAAAATTGATTTGGGACTATTCGAATATTAGACGTTTGAGATTTATCATAAATAAACTTCCATTTGAGTTGTGAGTACATTCAAATTTATTAGAGTAAAAAAAAAATTCACATAAATTCGAAATTTGACCTTTGATAAACAACGCCTCTAAAAGTCTGAATTGATTTAAAATGGTCCAAAAGATTTGCACAACTCCCTTTGACTTCAATATGATCTTGACAGCTTCAACCTGGCAAATTTTTGAATTCATGGTTTTTACACTTGATAAATCTAGGTTTTTTTAGAGCTTTTTTAAAAAAAATTAGAAAAAACACTAATTTTTAAACATTCGTGGAAAAATCTAAATTCTATTGTCACTTAATAGACCTCCCATTTACTGGATGTTGAATTTTAGTGGTATTAAAGCTTTTAAAAACCAGGATTAAACTCTATTTCTCTAAAACCAAGAATGACATGAAAGTCATTAAAAGATCCGAATCTAAAAAGTATGAGTGGAAAAAGTATGAGTGGAAAAAACCCGGAAAAATAAAATTATTATATAGTTATGAAAATCTCTAATACCTCAAAAAATTTTACGAAAAAATATCTGAAAACCTCTTAAAGTCTGAATAGTTTAAAAAAGGTCCAATAGGATTAGAGCTGCTCCCATTGGCTTCTATAGGAACCTTGACTACTTTTGCTTGGTTTAGTTTTGTATTAGAGTTTTCATAAATTTTACACTTAAAGGGCATGTAAAGTCTAAGATAAAAAAAGGCAAGAAATGCTGTATTTTGTATACTAAATATAAACATGAACTTACTGTACCACAAGCCTAATCAAACAAATAATTTATGCTTTCAAAGTTGGCTACAGGGGGTCACCATCTTGTAACTTTGTTATACATCTTTGCAAGAATAAGACTGTGCACATGCTCAGTGTGGTCTGGGCTGCTTAGGGATCGTCATAAACAAAGCTGCTTGAGTTCTGCCTGGCTGGGAAGTAAGGCGGGGGCTCCCCCTGCTGTACATAAGTATAATTGTTTCCCTGCTCAGCAGTTAGGGACCGTCTGACAATTCCTATCCACAGCAGTAAATGAAGGGAGAATTTCACTGCATACAGTCAGGTTTCTTATAAAAACGGTACTCATTTTTTAATTAAAGTATATTGGAGATAGGTTTCTTTTTCATTAAAGAAAGTAAAAATAGGATTTTATTTCTTTGCCTTTACATGCCCTTTAATAAATCTCAATTTTTTAAAAGAAAAATGTGATTAGTGCCAATCAGAAAAAAAGAAATTTGAATTTTAGTAAATCGTCCCCAGACTCTAATGATTATTAGTCAGTGACATACTGATTATGGGCCAGTTAAATACTCTACTAATTATGGCCTCCTCACTTACTCTACTGATTATGGAACAAAGGTACAGGTATACGCTACTTAAAAAGATTTTATGTGCAACAAATTTTTTATGATTGTGCCAATTTTTTCTCACTCAAAATGCAGTAAAGTCAATGGCCATTCTTCTTGCGGTGTCTTTTTTGTCGTGGCAACATTTTTCATGGTGGATTTTTGCCGCAGTTTGGCAAAAAAGAAATTGCAGATGGCAAAGTGCGGAATTTCACAACTAATCCAAATATGTTTTAATCACGACCCACCAGCATCTTGATATGTAATCGGGCATGAAGTATTGCAAAGACTAACAGAATAGACTCAAAAAAGGCCTCAACATTTTATCATGTTCATTTACTGATTATTGAGATAAGCTCCAAACAGGAGCATCTTTTGGGGAAGATACAGAAGGCTGTCTGCTGTAATAATGTAATAAAACTAATTATACAGAGAAAGCTATGTTACACTGAATTACTGTATCACTTAAGTGTAATATCATCTTCAATTACTGTATCAACTACATCTCTAATCAGCATTTAATTTCTGGAAGATAATTGTTACATATCCAGCATTTCTTTCTATTTGCTCTGAAGGAAACAGAAGAATTCTTGTAACACAGCGATGGAGGCAGAGAAAAGGGTGAATACAGAGCACAAGAGAATTATTGGAAAGGGAATGTGAGAATCATCTGAGTATGTGCCAGGCTCAAGGTGAAGAGAATCGGTGAGAACATTATGAACTATGTACATGGGCTGTAGTGTAGAGTGTCGGCATTCATTAGCCGTGACATGATTAGATGTGCGTAAGGGACTATTCTGTAGCTAATTTGTGCCACTCATCTCCCTAATACAGTCTTGTCCTAATTAACCTGTATCCTGTCCTTGACTTATTCTCAAACCCATAAAGCCAGAAGTCCTGGGATTGGGTTTATCATTTCTAAATAACTTTGGGCACTTTACCATGAGACTTGATGCCAAAATGCACTGACATGCCAGTTATTCATATCCAGAACTGTGGAGCCGATGTGTTTGCTCTTCTGTGCATCGGCATTTGATTTGTGTTATTTACAGTCCCTTGTTTTATTGCACAAGGCCCATTTTATACATTCTCAAATGTATTTTTGAAGTACTGTTCCAAAGCCACAGTTTGAGAAGAAATCATATAAGACAAATAAAGCTTCCTCTCGACTCTAAGGGTAATGGCACATAAGGCCCTTAGCCAAAACACAACTATCAGTGCTCCTAATGCTATTTAATAGCGAGTGCCCTGGTTGACACCTATAGGATAGGTTTCAACCAAGTGTTTTTGTTGGGAGGTCTGTCTACCAACCCCCATTATACCTTCTATACAGCAAGAGACCCTCTGAGATTTGCAGGGAGTTGCCAGACCTGTTGCCGAAGGGAAAGGTCAGTGTCCTCTGTACCAAGGAGTGGCACCAACATATTCTGCATCACTTTACAGATACAGACATAGGAATCATTTACATCAGTCCCTGTAATGCTAGTTAACAAAGAATCCCAGGGAGACAGATTGTAAGTACCTTTCAGTGAACTAGGTCACCCCTTTTGGGGCACCAGAACTTTCTGCTGCAGGATCAGTGTCGGACTGGGATGCCAGGGGCCCAACAGAAAACCGTAGACTAGGGGCCCACTTTCCAAACTATTATTCCTCCTCTCCTCACTCAACCTCTTTATACTCATTATATTTTATATCTACTTAAAATACTTTATTCTTCCATTATTAAGCTTCTTTTTTACTATAAAGAAATAGAGAATGACCATGAAATAGGCCAAATGGTTAGAAGCAATAAGGCCTACTGATACCTGGGCTCACCGGGAGTTTTCCTGTTATCCTGGTGGGCCAGTCCGACACTGTGCAGGATCAGCAGGGAACCAGAACACATCAAGGATTTATGCTGTACAGGCAAGGCGGAGGCAAGGTCTTAGTCGAGGCCAGGCAGAGTTTAGGACAGGCGACAAGGATCAAAGTCAATAACCAGACAAGAGTCAAAACCAAAACAGCTTAGATGAGCAGGGTAAGGCAGAATCATGGTCACTAGGCCAGGCAGGTTTCAAAACCAGAATAATATACAAGAACAAGGCTTAGGCAGGAACTAAATACACAGAAGCCAGCTTGGGTAAGAAGGGGTAAAGGAAGGAGCTATTTAAAGGACAAGGAACCAATGGGAGGAGAAGAAACTTAATAGGCAAGGAAGGCAACCAATGGGCACAGAAGATGCACAATTAGCATCATATGGACTCAGGTATGAGGTCCTATTATGAACAATGCTTCAGGCGTGAATGTTGGGCGTGTATACTATCGGCGTGTATGTGCCGGAAGAGAGCACACTGGAAGAGACTCTCCTTACCCGCCAGTCAGTGCGTCCAAAGGTAAAAGTAGATGGGCGGGGTGGGTTACAGTCCCCATCCCAGTGGAACTTACAACTTCAGATCACACACTTTGGTTAGTTTTATTAGGAGCCAAATTAACCTGCATGTTTTTGATTTGGAAAGGGGGATAGATAATAGTCAAGCAAAGGCTGGAGCAGAGGAACAAGCTCTTGGTTTGGTATTCAGGCAAATATAGGCTTAGACAAGTCAAGCTCTTGGCATGTTAAAGTAGAATGGACAAATATTTTCCTGAAAATCAAGTAAATGCTTCGGATGGGTTCTTTAGGATGGGTTATCCTGGGATCTTTGTCATGGATTGAGTCTGACATCACATATTATTTGTCTTGAACATAAGCAATTGTTAAATCATGTAATGAATTATATTAAATGAAGGGGTAATATACAGAATAATCCAACCGCACTGCAACATCTTTATCTACAGAACCAACCGTGAAAGCAGCTCATTTCTTTCTCCTTTTCCTTGTTTCGTCTGAAAAATATTGTCCCGCTTATAATGTCTAGATAAAAACCATAACTGAACATAGAGAAGTCGGCTCATTAATAACATAAACCCAATCAATTAAATGAGAAAACAAATAGAGTAAGGAGGAGACACATCACATTTTACAGGGAACATACACATAATCCTATACTCAATTATTTAACAAGGTCAATCTTTATGACGAGAGGAAAGTTTTTAGCTTGCATTATTGATGGACTTAGAGGCCATGCCACTGAATAATAGACTTTAAAAGAGTAATAATATTATTGCAGGACTCTCTAGGAAGCAGCTCCATTTAAAGGCTTTTTAGTTAGACATCTATATATATATAATTAGAAAATGTAAGTTCAATGTCATTTTCATACAACAATAAAAATGTTTATAAATAAAAACTCTTGTGATTTCAGGTTTGCGGTGATTCAACTAAGGATTAAATCGATTTATATACAATATATATGCAATTAAAGCAGCAGTTTATAATTGTTCATTACAAAACAATGAACAATGAGGGTATAAATAACATGAGGGTAATGGCTTACACATTGACTCCAGGCATTCTTTAAGGTGGCCATACATGTAGAGATCCGCTCATTTGGAGATGTCGCCAAATGAGTGGATCTCTCCCTGATATTCCCATATTGAGGTGGGCGATATCGGGCTGATCTGATTATGGGCTGTAGGGCCCAACGATCGGATCAGAATGGAGGTGATATGGGCAGTCGGATCACTGGACCGAAGCAACAAACAGATGTGGCCGTGATCCAACAGGATTTCTTACCCTGTCCAATCAGCATGGCCAGATATCGATTGAGGATGCCCCCACACACGGGCCAATAAGCTGCCAATTCAGTCTGTCGGCAAATTTTATCGACCCGTGTATGGAGGCCTTTAGTGTTAGTAGACACACTTGCACACAAGAGGCTGGGCAAATGGACACAATGGGGCAAATTCACTAAAGGGAGAATTTTTGCCAGCCAAGGCTCCTCCACACTTCGTGCCACTTTGCCAGGCGTAAATTCATTACGCTAATTCACTTAGATGTGAAGTTGCATCTCTGTAGTCGAGCGTTGGCGAAGTTTCGCTAGTGTTAATTCGTCAACGTGAGAATTGAATATTGATCTTTCACTAGCATTCATTTCTGCCTAGAGAAACTTAGTTAGAACACTTACACGTTAATTTGAATAGGGTGTGTACATATATATGTCTTTAGTAGAGATGTTGGTACAAATGCTTGAAGTGGCCACTTATTATTAAGTGGCCTAGACATGAGCCCACCCTAAAACAAATGTGGCATGCCCCTCAAATTGGTTGCAAAATATTGTTAACAGAAAAATCTTTATTAGCGAATCACTTCTACTAGGGGGACACTTGAAACACTTGGTCAAGTTGGGTCAGGAAGAAGGACATTCCAAATATACACAGATTCTGCTAAAAAAATAGGAATTTAGTATGTTTAAAGGACAACCTTTAAAGGGACTATTTACCATAACCCTAATTGATTTGGTTTTTGTTAGATATAGGTTTACATTTCCCTTTTGGATAGGGGAAAGCATATAGTATAGCGTCCCTTTAACTAAACTAATTTTTTTGCAGAAGCTTAAAAATATGCCCTTATGGATCAGATTTGTAATTAATTGACTTCCAAATCCCCCATCTCTTTCTGTGGTTCAGGCCATAACTCATTGATTTCTAAGGGCCACCAATTTGTTCAAAAACATGTTAAATCCATCACTAAGAAAATCACGTGAAATTATGTGGAAATGATATTCACTGAGGGCTGGCGTCTACTGGTCATTCCCAGAAATAGGTAAGTAAAGAACAGTGTCATGAATTCTTCTCCTATGGGATTTCAGTGTGAATCAAGTCAAGACAGATATATAAGATACTTTCTAAATCATCTTTAAATATAGGAAATCAACATCTATCTGTCTTTATTCATTTAGAGATGGCTTAGGTCTAAAATAGCCAGAGAACTAATAAAATAACTAATAAACAGTGACTTTATAATGCAGGAATAATATTGTATAAAAATGAATTTCAGAAGAGCCCATCTCACCCAAATAATAACATTTCTTCCAATAACACAAATTAATACTAGCAGGGTCAGGGAGCAAAGCTGGAGAAGACTCTGATTAAGGTTCTTCTTCAGGAACACGCTTAATATTTGGGAGAGTTCTAGTCCAGAACAACTGGTTTCTTCAGGCGTACCCTGGGGTTTGTATTGAATCCCATTCATGACCTAAAGTATATCAAGGTGAACTTATCATTCAGACATTGGTGAATTGCCAGATGCCTGATGCTCCTTCCCAACGTACCTCCCAATGTAGCAGCATTAACCCTTTCGACTCTTGCGATTCTCAAACCTTATTTAACCTCACTCAACAACCCAATAAGACAACCCGGATTTCTTATTTTTTTCTGACAAAGAGGGAAGGTTCCCCTTTAAGTATAATAATGATTTAAGACAATATTTTTTTATTCCTTGTGGTTTTTAAATATTTTTATTTGTTTTTTTCTGCAGCTAACGATAATTTTAGTTTGTTATGGTCCCAACCAGATATTGGTTGGACAGACTGGTGAAGCAATTAAATTAAAGGGCCTGGACAGAAAAAAAACTTAATGACCATAAGAATCTAGTCTTGGCATGAATCTAGTTTATGGCTGAAGAAAAAATAGTGCAAATTGCCAAATAGAAATTTCTACAGTATCTTAAAATGTTGAAATACCTATTTTAACCTCCATCTCTACATGGATTCTAGGGCTGTACCTCAGCAATAGAAGTAGGTCTACAGGTTGGACATCCCTTCAGAAGAATGCTCCAATCAGTTCCCTGCTAAGAGTTGAGCTCTCAATGGGAAGATACCATTTGCTGAACCATTACTGAGCCCAGTAGCAAGTTGAGTAGATGGCAACCTTGTAACCTAACCTCCGTGCCTTGTGCAATATGCACCATTAGAGGAATGAGAAGTACAAGGGCAAGAACATAGCTACTTTGGGAGGTGTTAATAATGGAAGTAGAGTTTAGTCACTTGAGCCTAGTCAGTTGAGTATATGGATTCTGCTCTCAAGGAAGCCTGGAATTACCAACAGGTCAAGTGTTTCAGTAATTCTAGGATTGTGTTGCTTCCATTAGAGCAATGGTACTCAATTCATCAGAGCAGACTGAATGGACACATTTGCTGCAAAGTTGCTAAGGGGCACGTCTGGATGTATGAACTTTGTGAAGAGCGTCAATGTTCCCTCAGTTTCCCATTCATATAAGTATTTGCATTTGGACTTACTCTAGTCATACAGGCATAAGATCAGTTATCCGGAAAACTGTTATCCAGAAAACCTCAAATTGTGGGAATGCCGTCTCCCATTGACTCTATTTCATCCAAATAATCCTTTTTCTGTGTAATAATAAAACAGAACCTTGTACTTGATCCCAACTAATACATAATTGATACTTATTATAAGCAGAATCAGCCAATTGGTTTATTTAGGGGGTTACCTATGAAAAAACGTGAACGTCTAATATTCGATTGAATAGGAGCGACCCGTGGAATCGAATTTGAATCGAGTTTTCCATCTTCAAATGGTTCAACGGACCTCTGCCATTGATTTCTACATGAACTCGGCAGGTTTGAGGTGAATTAGAACTGTTTCCAGGGTTGAGATGTGATAAATCTCACATTAAAATTCAAGTTGTTGATTAAGAATTTTAATTTGTGAGTTTTTACCAAAAAAAAAAAAAAATCAAAAATTTGTAATTTGAATTTACCATTCAAACCTTAGTAAAATCTGCCCTTTAAGGTTTACATGAGTTTCTTGTAGTATGGTATGGAGATACAAATTACAGAAAGATTCCGTAAGCATTCTGGATAACAGGTCTCATATCTGTACTATGTAAAATTCATTATTTTTATTACTGAAGGATTCTGACATACAGTTTGTAAATGTATAAAATATAAAAATAGTTATTTACAGCAACAGAAATCTGCCCAACCTTATTTAGAAGTGCATAAAAATGGAGGCAAATATTTCAGATATGGAATTTTGGAGAGAATAGCTTAATAGCTACACACCTCAGCCCTTTCTTCAATTGAGACCCTTGCAAAGTTCATCCCAGCACCTTGTCTTGCAGAACAATAACTGCTCAAGAGATTGATTATGTATTTTCCCCCAGAAGAGCTGATGTTGCTTTAACTCTCTCACCTTATGGTAATTGTATGTGACAATATCAGGGACAGAGCATTCTGCATTGAGATCCAAGGTCGTGGCTGACATGTAATCAGTCTTTAAGCGATTGAGATATCCACAGATGCTTTTTAGTCCTTTCAACTTTATTTTCGTCTCTTTTGTGCCTAGAATAAGAATGAAATAATGTACTTCTCTGCAATAGGAACTCGTTTGGTCTCAGCTGACCTCCCCTCTACAGCAGAATATTCCACTGATTCAGACTTTTTATTATTTCACCCACATTCATCATAATTTTACCCATTTTGGATCAGTCTGTTAGCTGTACTGAGATACTGAGTTCAGACAAAACTTCTACAGGCATGGGATCCGTTATCTGGAATCCCATTATCCAGAAAGCTCCAAATTAGTGGACAGTCATCTCCCATAGATTAAATTTTAATTAAATAATTCAAAACAGTTTTTTTTCTTTACATTTCCTGACTGATGGCAACTTAACTATACAGTGGGCACATGTGTAGGGCAAAATAAAAATTTTATTTGATGTTTTGAAGGTTTTCTAGGCATTTGTAGTGCTGATACGTATTCCTCCATTGAAATTTGAATTTGGCGCCGTATGCAAATTAACCATCGCTAGCGTAACTTCGCTTCGCTTAGCGAATCAACGCTAGCGCAACTTCGCAACCTTACACTACCCCTGAGCGCAACTTCGCCTGGCGAAGTGCGCGAAGTGCGGCGAAGTTACGCCTGGCACAACTACGAATCTTAGTGAATTTGCCCCAATGAATCATTATATCATTATATAATGATATAATTATCATTAATGATATAATATCATTATATTAGCAAGTGAGGGAATACAGGGATATGGGAGATAGCTCATAGTACAAGTTGATCCAGGGACTGGTCCCATTGCATTTTGGAGTCAGGAAGGAATTTTTCCCCCTCTGAGGCAAATTGGAGAGGATTCAGATGGGTTTTTTGCCATCCTCTGGATCAACTGGCAGTTGGGCAGGTTAAAATAGAGCTAAAAGGTTGAACTTGATGGACGTGTGTCTTTTTTTCAGTCTAACTTACTATGTTATTACTCAAGGCAAAACAATCATATTGGGTTTATATTTAAGGGCAGATTTACCAAAGGTCGAAGTGAAAATTCAAATTAAAAAAATTGAATTTCGAGCTAATTTTTGTATTCTAATAAAATTCTAATTTCGAAATTAGAAAAAATTCGACTTCAACCATTTGCTATCTAAAACCTGCCGAATTGCTGTTTTAGCCTATGGGGGACCTCCTAGAACCCATTTGGAGTCAATTGGTGGACTTTTTTTGGGGAAAAACGTTGAATCGTACGATTCGAATTTGATCAAAAACTGACCTATTTGCTGGAAAACGGACCTATTTGGCCAAAAAAACCTTCGATTTAATTTAGGTTGGTCTTTTTGAATTCGAATTTTGAAGTTTTTCAAATTCAAAATTCGACCCTTGATAAATCTGCCTCTTAATGTTTAAAATGTTTTTTTAGCAGACTCAAAGTATGAAGATCCAGATTACGGAAAGACCCCTTATTCTGAAAACCCCAGATTCCGAGAATTCTGCATAACAGGTCCCATGCATGTATTTTCTTAGCATTAGACCTTCACTCCAGATCTGATGAAAGATCTGGTGAAATAGTTTTTTGCCTTGGGAGGCACAAACATTTGACTACTACCCTACCTTCCCTCAGTCCTGACTTGACAATTTTCAGCGCTGAAATATTCAATACAATTTCAATCAACAGAAATGGAAGCCATATAATTTATATAGTGGGTAATAACTCAAATGCCAGAGGTGGCAATACCTTTTTCAAAACAAGAGACAGAGACACCCTGGTTAATTTTAAGTAGGTATTCGCATTCGTTTTATACACAACAGGGCTTTCTGTAAACACTTTTCTATTCATTCAACAATAGAAAATAAAAATTCAGTCCCTTCACCTAAAGAACTGTACTTTTTCAGGGGATATTATTTAGTTTTATTTAATTGGGAGTTTCTAATAGCGATGGACGATTAAATTCGCCAGGTGCGAATTTGCGGCGAACTTCCAAGTTTTTCGACGCCTGCGAATACATTCAGGAAAAATACGCCGCGTCAAAAAAATGTGGCTGGGCATTAGAATAGTCACTCGCATATAAATTGGCCCACTTCAAAATGATTCGGACGCCGATTGACTTTAATGCGTTTGGACAAAATAGGCACGTGTATAAAAATTGTCTAAATTGACGCGCAGCAAAAAAATTTTGACTCCGATTGACTTCAATGTGTTTCACAAATTTTTCGCGTTTCTTGAATTTTGTGGAAAATTCTTGAATTTTTCGGCCAAACTGGACAAATTCACCCCATCACTAGTTTCTACGGGATTTGTCCTATTTGCCATGACAATTTTCAAGCTGTAAGTGCACAAACATAGGCTTGTGTCATAAATGGACGTCTCAGCGATGCCGTGTTTATTTATTGATTCAATGTGTATTCTCGGCAGAACATGCTTACACGTAACTGTAAAAGCATTCTTCTACATTGTATCAACCCGCAGAAGAGCCTGTTGAGCAATTATATGGAATTAAGGACTTCCGTGCCTCACGCTGTCACTGTTAATTATAGTTTTATGTCTTTTATTTATTGGCATAGTGACAAATACTCTTACTCTCTATTAGATACCATCAAAAACCATAAAAAAATTTACTTTTTGCCTCTGGTATTGTCGAATTCTTTCAACATTTCACAGGTTCCTTAAAGGGATATTTTATGCTGTTATTTCAGAGTAGAAATATAAGTAATGCATGGTCATCGTTATCTCGTCAAGTGTCTCTCTGGAAAGGCTATAAGAAAACCTTGGGAGTTTTCCTGCTATGAAGAAATTAATTTTCAGCCGTGTTCAGCTGGCCACGCCCCCAGTGCAATCAGAATATTCCCAGTGGTCTGCTAGTGGGGTTTATAACAGATGCAGAATTCTGAGTCTGGGAGATGTCGAGGGCAACCGCCATGTTCTTTTCCCATGATTCCAGCTTCATTGAGATTCTCATGGTGATTGGTGTCCTTTCCAAGAGACAAGGGGCACTGAGAATCTTTACCTGCACAGGATATTTTTTTATATTTATTTATATTTCTTGTTGAAGGTGAAAACCCCCTTTGAAGGGGCGAAATGTCATAAGTAACAAGGCCATTTCTCGCCTGCCCTTCTGTAATGGCTGAGGAGATGATTTCCTGCACAATGTGGAACTGTGGAATCGAGTGAAAGCCATAAACATTTCTAGCCATCGCTGAAACGCGCAGCTAATTAGAAAATAGATTCCCCCGTATTTTCTGCAGATCGGATGACAGGTAATCTGCACTCGCTCTTGTCGGCTTCAGGGGAAAATAGAATTTCACTGGCTTGCATCAGTCAGAGATCACTGTGTCATAACCAGGGTTCTATTATTACATTAGTGTTAATTAATCTCTTTATAGTACACCAGCTCCATCCGCCTTGTGATTCATGAACCTCTCTGCCTCCCCCTAGCCCTCCCCTTCAATCTGATTATATCTCTGACTCTGCAGCCCCTTCTATCCACATTGCCCCTGCTGTTTAGCCGGAGTACTTATGATTACAATTCATCTCATTAATGCCAGACAGACGTTCGCATCAACAGAAATGTCTAACATCATTAATGTATGAATGCCATGCTTTTTTTCGGCGGATGTGTTATTAAATATGATGCGTCAGCCCCTTTCACATTCATAAGCGGTTCCTGGAAGAGGTTAAAAGACGGTTCAGATGGAGCAGCCAGATTCAGTCTAACCATGCGGCCGTATCAAATATTGATGTTCTATCTTTCCTGGTATGGAAATAAAAATGCTGCACTAAAGTTTTTTTTAATAGGAAGTTTAAGAAAGAGCCTTAACGTTATTTATTGCATAGAGATACACTGCTGCAAATACTGCTCCCCTAATGGCTAAATCAATGCAAGAGAATGGCTCTGTGTTATCTGTATTGGCTGTGATTTTAATAGTGCCTAAATGGCTTGGGTGTTGTCTATTCTATTAGCTATGCAATGCACCCCTCCAAAGTCATAGTATCTATCCATTTTCCTACTGTTAGCACTTTTGAAAGAAAGAAAGAAAGAAAGAAAGAAAGAAAGAAAGAAAGAAAGAAAGAAAGAAAGAAAGAAAGAAAGCATTTCATTTTGACGGCTTATAGGCACCATTAATTAACAGGGTTTCAATATCACCTCCTCTTCTGTCAATATGTGTAGCAGAATGGAGCCTAAAGAAATTCTGTCCAATTCATGTCCAACTACAAGTACAATTTTTCTGGAATCCAGGTCCGGATTTGTGGAAAGGCCACCAAGGCCCAGGCCTAGGGCGGCAGGATTTTAGGGGGCGGCATGCTGCCCAACCACACCCACATTGGTTCAAAAACACTGGGAATGTGCTGGAGATCCAATCATTTTTTAAATTTCCCATGCACCAATCCCTACCAAGGGGAGGGGACAGGGGTGACTAAAAGCAGTGGGCCTAATGGCGCCCGCTATGTAAATCCGGCCTTGAAATTATTATTATTAACATGTATTTATATAGTGCCAACATATTGCGTAGCACTTAACAGAAAGAAGGAAGGAAAGAAAGGAGGGAGAGAGAGAGGGAAGGAGGAAGTATACCTAAACAAACTTTGTCTCGTTCATATCCAACTACGAGTACAATTTTGTGAGATTTCCCACAACTCCTCCTTGTTCCTGCAGTTATGTTTGAATTGGGAAAGAAACATGGTGTATGGGTAAATCTGGGTGAATTGCATCTGGAATTACACTTTGTAGAAGTAAATTAAGGGAAGGAAGGGAGTGAGGAAGGAAGGAAGGAAGAAAGAGGGAAGTGTACATAAAGAAATTCTGGCCAATTCATGCCCAAAAACAAATACAATTTTTCTAGAATTGCCTTTGTAGAAGTAAATTAATGGAATGAAGGAAGAAAGAAGGAAGGAATGAAAGGAGGGAGAGAGAGGGGAGGGAGGGAGAGAGGGAGAGAGGAAGGAATTGTACCTAAACAAATGTTGTCTCGTTCATATCCAACTACGAGTACAATTTTGTGAGATTTCCCACAACTCCTCCTTGTTCCTGCAGTTATGTTAGAATTGGGAAAGAAAAATGGTGTATGGGTAAATCTGGGTGAATTGCATCTGGAATTGCACTTTTTAGAAGTAAATTAAGGGAAGGAAGGGAGTGAGGAAGGAAGGAAGGAAGAAAGAGGGAAGTGTACATAAAGAAATTCTGGCCAATTCATGCCCAAAAACAAATACAATTTTTCTAGAATTGCCCTTTGTAGAAGTAAATTAACGGAAGGAAGGAAGGAAGAAAGGAAGGAAGGAAAGGAGGGAGAGCGGGAGGGAGGGAGGAAGGAAGTGTACCTAAAGAAATTTTGTCTCGTTCATATCCAACTACAAGTACAATTTTGTGAGATTTCCCACAACTCCTCCTTGTTCCTGCAGTTATGTTAGAATTGGGAAAGAAAAATGGTGTATGGGTAAATATTGATGAATTGCATCTACAATTGCACTTTGTAGAAGTAAATTAAGGGAAGGAAGGAAATGAGAAAGGAAGGCAGGAAGGAAGGGAGGGAGGGAGGCAGGGAAGTGTACCTAAAGAAATTTTGTCTCGTTCATATCCAAGTAAAATGTTGTGAAAGTTGACGCAGCTCCTCCTTGGTCCTGCAATTATGTTGGAATTGGGAAAGAAAAAAGCTGTATGGGTAAATTTTGGTGAATTGCATCTAGAATTGAACTTAGTAGAAGTAAATAAATGGAGGAAAGGGAGTAAAGAAGGAAAAGATGGATGGAATCGAGAGAGGGTGGGAGGAAGGAAGGAAATAAATTAGATTAACGGTGCTTCATTAGATATTTCTCCCAAATCCATGCTGGGATGTTCTTTAAATTCTAAAGTTGGCCGTAGATGCAAGGACAAAGTCAGAGGTGTAACCACAGAGGAAGCAGACCTTGTAGCTGCAGGGAGCCCAGGAGGTATAGGGGCCAAATGAGGCCCTAGTTCATATACAATTTCAATAAATATAAGAACAGGTGAACCTCCACACATTTTGGGGGCCTGAAAAACAATTTGCTGTGGGGCCCAGTAATATCTTGTTACACCACTGGAATAAGTCATACAAATGTTTGTTTCATATAATTTTTGGATTGTGTGTGGATCGTCCCAACATTCTTTGTGCCATGGCGATCTATCGTTTGGTCAATCGGATGAATTAGAAGATTTCTGTCAGCTACGATAATATCTCTGAATGTATTGCCTATCTGACGATATCAGTGGGTAACTGTCAGTATTATTTGTCAGACATAACATTTGTACAATTGCTGTCCGTGAATTAATGGCCAGAACATGGTCTGATTTGTTCTTTTTACTACTTTATTTAATCTAATGGTTGGATATAGGGCAGGAGATTGCACTGCACGATTGTTCATCGGACATAAGGATATATCTGCATGCCTATGGCCAGTTTAATTATCACTTAAGTCAGCAGGACTATCAAATCTGCACAAAATGTAAATTAAATTGCTAATTAAAAAAAATAATAATTTCACAAATCCATAATTCAGATAGGAATTACAAATTTCTTACATTTTACAAAGGTAAAAACTGCATTATTTTTGTAAACATAAACCACCAAGGCCCATTTCAGCAGTGTCTTGGCCCAAAGCAAAGTCATTGGGAGATCACTGTCTACAGCGAACTGTAAAGCATTTTTCAAATCCAGTCTAATATTCACAATATCAGGTACAATGTGAATTTCCTCTTGAAATGGAATGAATTTCAATGTTGCTTATTTTCTTGTTACGGTAATGATTTCATTTACGAGCCACTTATTGTCATTTTCGTCACATAACAATATCGTATTTTTTTTTGTTTCAGGATGAATAGATTTACATGAAAATGGATACGGTGGATAATAATGATCCAGAATGGAATGATACTCAGTGCAGCCAGCAACTGTCAGATTCATTCATTAAATCAAGGTCAATATTGCTGTCTGCCTACTGGCACCGACTTATTTCCTGCTAAAGAAGAAATAGCAATACGTTATACTGCAATAACATCGGCTCAAATGCATTTATTACTGAAGATAAAATAACATCATTTTTGAGAGCAGAGAACCAATAAAATAATATATTAACCATACTGTCTTAAATATATTATAAGTAGAGTTTATCGTCCGTTTATTTCCCCTAAACAGCCAGTAAAGCAGTGAATACTCTGTTTGCCTCAGTGGAGGCTGCTGTATTACTTGCCTTTATTGAAGGCATTGACCATAGACCCCACTAGAGTAGCACAATAGTCACACTAAACTCTTATACTTTACCATCTACTTAAGGCAAATGAAATATAAACTCCACTACATAATATTGTATTGATTACCTTTAAAGGGGCCATCAAACTTCTTAATGGCAACAGCACACAAGGCCCTTTAATGACCAGAAGGAGAAATTGTATAATAATTCCAATGAGCCTCTTGCCATGTCATGGGTCTTATGGCCCATGGGAGCAATTATGCCCCAAACACTGATCCTATATTTTCAGGTGACAGCTGTTCCCCGTCATAAAATTTCCTTACAGTCATAATATTTATTGGAATGTTGTGTTGGGAGTGGATATAAAGTCTTCCTAGAAGTGCACAGAGATGTACATTGTTTGCATCTGGCTGACAGTAAATTACATTGGAATATAATGGCATTTAGAACGAGTAGAAAGAATGGTAGAGGGAAACAGCAAGTAGGGAAAGATCGAGTTTTGTGTTAAACTCTTAAGAAAGACTGTAATGAGCCAATAAAGAGTCGACAGCTGAAGTAGGTCTTATATGGACTATTTTTATAAAAATGGTGGTCATTTTTGTAATGCCCGAAGGCGCAGTTGAAGTAAGGACCAAAGAGGAAGCAACAAATCAGGTTCGCAGTACAGAAAAGGGTTTATCAAAGAATGGTCGTCAAACAGGCAGGATGGTCAAGACAGGCAGCACAGATTCAAAGTCGATAACAGGCAAAGGTTCAAAACACGGAAGATCAAGACAGAATATATCGCACCCAGGAACTATATGAAATAGACCTATAATTGGGCAAGGTCAGGAAGGAAATGAGGGTCTTTATAGTCCAGTCTATTGGTGCCAAAATTGACGCGCTTGCGTCAGACGCAGACGCCAGCGTCCCCACGCTGACGCCTTGACGCCGGCGCCCGATTCTGACGCCGGCGTCCGTTCCGTCGCCGGCGACCAATCACAGGGCGAGAAGGAGATGATGCAGGAGGATTGCGACCAGCCGGAACCATGTGCAGGGAAGAGGAATCGCCATTTTGGACGCCATCTTGGAGCAGGTCAGAAGATTCCATTACAGTACCCCCTTCCTTAGGGGGGGCCTCAGGACCACCGGGACCAGGACGAGAAGGAAACTGCCTATGAAACCTGCGAACAAGGATGGGGGCATGGACATCAGATTTTTTCACCCAAGAGCATTCCTCGGGACCGAAACCCTTCCATTCGACAAGATACTGGAGAGCGCCCCTGGAAAAACGAGAGTCCAGAATCCTGCTGACTTCAAATTCTAGATGGTCATCGATAACAACAGGAGCTGTGGAAGAAGAAGAGGAGGAAGACACTGCAGGTTTAAGGAGAGACACATGAAAAGCATTAGGGATCCGCATCTCGGGAGGAAGAAGAAGACGAACTGCCACAGGGTTGATGACCTCGATGATGGGAAAGGGACCGATGAATTTGGGGCCAAGCTTGGGAGTGGGAATCTTGAGGCGAATATTCCGTGTAGACAACCAGACCTTGTCACCAGGAGCATAGGGTGGAGCGGCAATTCTTTTCCTGTCGGCAAACTTCTTCTGGGAGGACGAACTTTTTTCCAAATTAGCAGTGGTGGCCTGCCAGATGGCCAGCATATGAGCGGCTTGATCATTAGCAGCAGGAACGTTTGTGAGTAAGAGATCCTGAGGGAATGCCAATGGGTTCCGGCCATACACACAGAAGAAAGGAGATTTCTGGGAAGAAGAATGAAAAGAATTGTTATGAGCAAACTCCGCCCAGGGAAGAAGGTCCGACCAGTCGTCTTGACACAAGGATACATGGCAACGAAGAAATTGCTCCAAGGCCTGGTTAACACGTTCAGCGGAACCATTGGACTGAGGATGATAAGAAGAAGAAAATTGAAGAGAAATATTTAAAGCTTTACACAGTGACCTCCAAAACTTAGACACAAATTGGGGGCCACGATCGGACACAATTTCTGCAGGAAAGCCATGGAGGCGAAAAATATGTTTAATAAATAGTTCAGAAAGTTCTGGAGCGGAAGGCAGTTTGCGGAGAGGAGTGAAATGAGCCATCTTACTGAATCTGTCGATAACAACCCAAATGACAGTGTGGCCGGAGGAAATGGGCAAATCTACAATAAAGTCCATGGCGAGATGAGTCCAGGGTCGAGATGGGATGGGTAGTGGAAGAAGAAAACCCTTGGGAGGAGAATGTCCGGATTTAGACACAGCACACGTGGAACATGAGGAGACAAAATCTTTAACGTCCTTTCTTAAGGTTGGCCACCATACTAGACGAGACAAAAGCTCGGTCGTCTTCTGAATTCCAGGATGTCCAGCCTGTTTGGAACAATGAGACTGAGACAAAATAGTAAGACGAAATTCAGGAGGGACAAAAGCAACACCAAGAGGAGTTTCCGCAGGAGCAGAATCTTGAGCGGACAACAATTGGGAGGCACAGGAAGGAACAAGGCAGCAATAATCTTGATAGAGGGTACAATAGGTTCAGGTTCCTTGGACACAGAATCTTCGGGAATAAAGCTTCTGGATAAGGCATCGGCCTTCCTGTTTCTGGAGCCAGGACGAAAAGTAATGACAAAATTAAAACGGGAAAAGAAAAGTGCCCACCTGGCTTGTCGGGGATTCAGACGTTTGAGGGTTTGGATGAACTCAAGATTTTTATGGTCGGTAAAAATCGTCACAGGAACCGAAGAACCCTCCAGTAAGTGTCTCCATTCCTCCAAGGCTAATTTGATGGCGAGTAGTTCCCGATTCCCCACATCATAGTTCTGTTCAGGGGCAGAAATTTTTTTAGAAAAGAACGCACAAGGATGAAGTTTACCGTCAGAGATGGATCTCTGTGATAAGACTGCACCAGCTCCGACATCAGAGGCGTCAACTTCCATGAAGAAGGGTTGTAGGGGATCCGGGTGCCGAAGAATTGGAGCGGAAGAAAAGGCCTCTTTGAGGGACTTGAAGGATTCCAGGGCTTGGGGAGACCAGTGTTGAGGTTTGCCCCCCTTACGAATCAGGGCCAGAATTGGAGAGAGTCTGGAAGAAAAATTTTTTATAAACTGTCTGTAATAATTGGCAAAGCCAACAAACCTCTGAATGGCTTTGACACTGGTAGGAAGAGGCCAGTCCAGGATTGCAGACACTTTGGCAGGATCCATCTTGAAACCTAGAGGAGAAATAATATAGCCAAGGAAGGAAATGGAAGAGACTTCAAAGGTGCATTTCTCCAATTTAGCAAAGAGACTGTTCTTCCTTAGTCTGGAGAGGACCTCACGTACATGGGCACGATGTTCCGAAAGGTCTTTAGAAAAAACAAGAATGTCATCTAGATAAACGACCACACATAGACCCAACAAATCCCGAAAAATATCATTAACGAACTCCTGGAAGACCGCAGGAGCATTACAGAGACCAAAGGGCATGACCAAATACTCGTAATGTCCATCACGGGTATTAAAGGCGGTCTTCCACTCGTCCCCTTCACGGATCCGGATAAGATTGTATGCCCCCCGAAGATCCAGCTTTGTAAAGATATTGGCACCCCTAAGCTGATCGAACAGTTCAGAAATAAGAGGAAGAGGGTACCTGTTTTTAACTGTGATCTTGTTGAGTCCTCTGTAGTCGATGCAGGGCCGCAAACTACCATCCTTTTTCTCAACAAAGAAGAAACCTGCTCCAGCAGGGGAGGTGGAAGGACGGATGAATCCTCTCTGGAGATTCTCCTGGATGTATAACTTCATAGCAGAAGTTTCCGAAGGGGAGAGTGGGTAGGTGCGGCCCCTGGGGGGCATAGAGCCGGATAGAAGTTCCACAGGGCAATCGTAAGGCCGATGGGGAGGAAGAGTCTCAGCGGAACACTTGTTAAATACATCGGAAAATGCTTGGTACACAGAGGGAATAGAGGAATTAGAGGACACAGAAGAAACTTTGACAACCGGAACAGTGGGTAGGCAGTTTTGTAAACAAAAAGGACTCCATCTGGAAACTTGCAATGAGGACCAGTCAATGACTGGATTATGTACACATAACCATGGCAGTCCCAGGACAACCGGAGTGGAAGGGCAATCAATGAGGAGGAAGGATAGTCTCTCCAAATGCATGGTGCCCACCTTGAAGGAAAGTTCCTGAGTAGAATGCGAGATGAAGGCAGACGACAGGGGACGATCATCAATCGCCAGGACACGAAGAGGAACAGCCAAGGGTTGAAGAGGGATGGAATGGCGTCCTGCAAAGGTTCGGTCCATGAAGTTTCCTGCAGCACCGGAATCTAGAAAGGCTTGTGAAGAAAACTTTAGAGAGCCAAGCTGGATCTGCACCGGAAGAAGGAAACGTAGAGCAGAGGAATGGGGAGAATGACAAATCCCACCCAGGTAAGTCTCCCCATGCTTACCTAGGCTTTGGCGTTTCCCGGCTTCACTGGACACTCCTGGGCAAAGTGGGTTTTACCCCCACAGTAAAGGCATAGACCGGCCGCCCTTCTCCGGAGTTTCTCCTGTTCGGACAGACGAGCCCGCCCAATCTGCATGGGTTCTTCAGCCGGCAAGGAGGAAGAAGCAGAATCCATAGGAGCAGGAGGAAGCACTGGGGGAACAGGATTGAAAAGCAGGGGTCTCTGGAAGCGGGGGGCCAAAGTAGGTTGGAACCGGGGGTACCTTTTTGTACGCTCTCGGTCGAGTTCGAGCTGGAACTCCCTCTGCCGGGTATCCACCTTCACCGCCAAGGCCACCAGATCCTCCCACCGAGAAGGAATTTCCCGGGAAACGAGGTCATTCTTAATGCGTATAGCCAAGCCGTTGTAAAAGGCCGCGTGGTAACCATCGTTATTCCAGGAGGTCTCTGCCACCAGAGTACGAAATTCAATGGCATACTCGGGGACTGAGCGAGTGCCTTGTTGAAGCTGGAACAGTCGAGCCGAGGCTGCAGTAGTACGACCTGGAGCATCAAACACCGTCCGGAGTTCTTGGAGAAAAGCCCCGGCGTTGTCGATCAGCGGGTCTCTCTTCTCCCAAAGGGGTGACGCCCATTCCAGAGCCTTCCCCTGCAGACGGGAGATGACATAACCAACCTTGGCTTGCTCGGAGACGAACTGGCCTGGCTGCAGAGTGAATTGAATTTCACATTGGTTAATAAAACCTCGACAAGCTTTTGGGTCTCCGCTGAAAAGAGGTGGAGCGGGAACACGAGGTTCAGACACCTGGAGAGGAGCAGGAATGGCAGGAACAGGCACAGCCGCAGGAGCCGCAGGAGACATGGCAGTCAATTTCTCCAGGATAACATCAATAGCCTGGCCAATTTGAGACTGCTGGGCTTCATAGGATTTCATGCGAGAAGCCAACCCCCGAATGGCCCCTCCGACATCGAGGGGTACTTGGGCCTCCTCCGAGGGGTCCATGGCCCAATTATACTGTAATGCCCGAAGGCGCAGTTGAAGTAAGGACCAAAGAGGAAGCAACAAATCAGGTTCGCAGTACAGAAAAGGGTTTATCAAAGAATGGTCGTCAAACAGGCAGGATGGTCAAGACAGGCAGCACAGATTCAAAGTCGATAACAGGCAAAGGTTCAAAACACGGAAGATCAAGACAGAATATATCGCACCCAGGAACTATATGAAATAGACCTATAATTGGGCAAGGTCAGGAAGGAAATGAGGGTCTTTATAGTCCAGTCTATTGGCGCCAAAATTGACGCGCTTGCGTCAGACGCAGACGCCAGCGTCCCCACGCTGACGCCTTGACGCCGGCGCCCGATTCTGACGCCGGCGTCCGTTCCGTCGCCGGCGACCAATCACAGGGCGAGAAGGAGATGATGCAGGAGGATTGCGACCAGCCGGAACCATGTGCAGGGAAGAGGAATCGCCATTTTGGACGCCATCTTGGAGCAGGTCAGAAGATTCCATTACAATTTTCCTAACAAACTATATGAACATTAGTCCTTGTATAGGGTCTTGAACTATTGGGTATTGAGTATTTAGTAGTCATGTTTTTTGGGTCAGCTGGCCTGCAACTGAATGACCCAGTGTCGGACTGGGATGCCAGGGGCCCACTAGAAAACCTTAGACAGTGGGCCCACCTTAGAGCATGGACTCACTTTCCAAACTCGTATTCCTCCTCTCCTCACTCAACCTCTTTATTATCCCAGTCTTTTATATCTACTTAATATATTCTTCCATTATTAAGCATTTGTTTCCCATAAAGAAATAGGGAATGACCAGAAAATATGCTAAATGGTTAGATGCAAGAGGGCCCACTGACACCTGGGCCCACCGGGAGTTTTCCTGGTATCCCGGTGGGCCAGTCCGACACTGGAATGGCCCAATACTTTTCCATAATCCAGATGTAGGCAGAAAAAACCAAGTCCAAAAACAAGCTGAAATTCAAAGGCTGGTGGCAGAATCAGATTCAGGCAACAAGATCAAGAGTTCATGCAATGTCCAATATCAGGCCAAGGTCAATTCTGGGAAGTCAACAGATCAAGAAGGGGTACAAGGGAACAGGAATGAAACAAGGATTACCGGGATATTGTCAGGAGCAGGAAAAACTCGATATCAGGACTCAGGAACAAAACAAGAATTCTGGATAACAATTTGACCTGTTTCGCCAAAGATTCGCTGCCGTCAAAATGTCGTCGACGCCCATTAAAGTCTATGGGCGTCCAAAAAATTTTGACGTACGGCAAAATTTTTTTTGACGAGCGTCTTTTTCTATGGGCATCATTTCTGCAGCGAAACAAGGCAAAAAATTCGGCCATCCCTAGCTCTAATTCATAATTGCCCTCAGCTGGATCGAGTGCGTGCACTAGGACAGACTGACCTGGAGGCAGCAAAGAAGCAGTCCTAAGGAGAAGGTTGTCACTGGGGAACAGACAAAATAGGCAAAAGTCAGAGTTCCAGTTAGGGACAGGCTAGAAGTGATTAACTGGAACAGTTACAGATGGACAGGGGGGCAGAAGTATAGACCCAGCAAAGGAAAGCTGGGGGTGTGATTAAGGTTAAACGTTCTTAAATGTTTCTAGTTGAACAGAATTTCACTCTTTCTTACTTTATTCTGAAGAACCCTGCCTTTATTCTGAAGACCATGCAAGGTGGGAAGTTCTGACTGTTGGATTTACCTTCATCTAAGGAAAAGAATCTTGGAAAGAAAGCTTCAAGTTCTCCATAAGAAGAAAGCTCAAAGCTGAATCTAACCACATTTCCTTGTCCTTTAAAATCCCTTGTTAAAAGAATTTATGCAGGCAGGATCCCAGTACTCTATTACACAGCCCTTCAACGGTGTGTTCAGGTGCACGAGTGTTCCAGAGCCCTTCAAGCAGTGCTTAGAGGAAGTCATTGAAGCTGACATGTAAAAAATGTAATTGAATAGAATGTGAAGTGGTACTTTAGTATTAGTTATGCGCTTTTATCCACTTGGCATTACCCAAATCTAGAGAAGAAATGCTTCCCTTTATTTAACCTTGTGTCTTCCGTGACGTTTTTGTACATCGTATTGACTCACAAAATAGCCGTGTATTTAAACATATATTTATATGAGGGTTTCCCAGCCCCAGGATCTCTAGGTGTTATTGAAGAGACAGAGGTTACAACCCTAATTTATAAATATTTGTCCCCTCAGATAGGGGCCCCGGCATTGGTGCAGTGAGAAGGATCCCATTTATTTCTAGCGCTAGTCACGTGGAAGTCTTCACAGTTTTTTTTAATATTGTCAAGTGCTGGAATTGGCAT